>NC_079202.1:42307560-42357560 GCF_026745355.1 Beta vulgaris subsp. vulgaris | reverse complement strand
ATTTGAATGTTTAATCATACTTATAGGTAAAGATCAAGAATATGACTATCAGTAGTGTTATAGAGACAGTATAAGGTGTATTTTACTTCAAAGGCTCTTAACAGAAAACCCTAGTCTACATTTGGTAGAATAGGGAACACCTAAAAATTAGTAGTAAAACTTCAACTTCCACTTCCACTTCCACTTCCGTACATAGCAGTGCGCCGACGTAGAATTACAATAAAGAACATATTATAGCAATTAATCCAGAAGTACAGTTCAAGAAAAAAGTCCAATAAGGGAGGTCTCGAGTTCGAGCCTCACCGTATGCAGAAACTCTTGTTGGGAGACTCACCTACCAAAGCCAGGTGTGCGACCCGGGTCGGACTCGGATGTAGTCGGAGCAAAGCTCCGGTGAACCGGGTGGGCAACCAAAAAAAAAAAAAATCCAGAAGTACATTTCAAGAAAAAAGTCCATTTAATTAGGGTCCGATCACTGTCACGAATTCTAGTTTTTTGGTTTCAAACAAAAAAAAAAGTCGATGAAACTCACGACAAAAAGCTAATCATGTTTGTTTTGGAAACTGACAACAAAAATATAGAAACTATTTTTTTTCTTACTATACTTATGTTATAATTGTTCAAAATACCTAAAAACTATGTTCTCGAACTCATATATCCATATTAAACACGGGTAAGTCGTAAGTGTCTAACTCGTAAGTCTAAGTGCCAACTTGTCTATTTTATGAAAACTTTCCACAAGGCCGCAAATGAGTAATCACATATCCATAACCCATGTCAGAATGTCATATTACACGAGTATTCCCACAAGAAGTTCGATTCAAATTAAGAGTAACAAAAATAAAAATAAAAACGATAATGAAAAGACATGTATCTAATTTTCATTTGTCAATTGGTTATAGGATGAAACCAAACTGGGCATATACCTCGAAGCGGATCCTTGCTTAGGTACCATAGCTAAGGAATTGTTAGGCCTCAATTTTTGGGTTAGCTATGATTTAAGATTTTTATCCTAATATGCCTACATAGAGTAGGACTTTGATAGTTTGATTGAATCTTAACATGGTATCATGAGCCAATTGAATTTTTCTCTCCCAAGAACCAAACAAAACCCTAAATCTCGAGCCAAAACCTACGATCATCATCTTGTTGATCGAATAAAATTACCTCCCCTCTTCAAACATATTCTCACAACCCTAGGCATGCATGTTGTGATGACGGGAGGCGGCGTATCTAGTAACCCAAAACTAGGACCTGTCTATTTCTCGGGATCTAATGACAATCCCGGATATTTAGTTACTCTAATTCAGTTGAAAGATGGCAACTTTAATGAGTGGTCGCGCGCGATTCGCATATCTTCGACTGCCAAACGCAAACTTGGCTTTATTAATGGCACGATCCCTAAACCTATCACCGTAGATGCGGATTGGAGTATAATTTACTCCATGCTTGTTTTGTGGCTTCTCAATACGATTTCCCTCAACCTTTGTGCAACAATGTCCTTTTTTTAGGATTCTCATGATGTATAGGATGCATTTTAAAGAGTGATTTTGTGTCTCTAATGGCACGCAAATTTGTCAACTGAAGTCTCAAATTAGTGAGCGCAAGATAGCGTCGGGAGAATCTCTCGTCGCATACTATATGCGCTTGTCTTGTCTCTTGGACGGGTTAGCGTCACAAGAAGTAACCCCGACCTGTGCCACGGGAGGTTCCGGGTGCCAAGTCACTCGATTTCTTGAACAACTTCGAGCCTAAGACCACCTTCATCATTTTTTTATCAGGCTTGACGATGCATATGGCCCGACCCGTTCGAATTTGCTTGCACAATATCCCTTGCCTAATGTGACTCGATCGTATCAATATGTAGCCTAGGAAGAGAGATTACGGGGTTCCTTGCTTCGTCGCTGCTGACCCCGGGTTAGGCATTGACCTTAAAAGTCGATACTCATGGTAAAGAGTGTGACTTTGACAAAAATCAAACCTGCACCCATTGTAATCGGGAGGGCCACGAGACTGGTTGTTCTTTTCATTGATTGGCTACCTGATATGTCATATTTATATATAGTTTTTAGTTGCATTTAGGTTGCATTTTAGAGCATTTAGATTCATATTTAGGTTCAGTATTGCATCATATTCTTAAGTTATGTTATCCTGCTCCTTTTTGGTATGTTTTCTTGTTTTTGATGAATTTCAGGTATTGAGAACGTATTTGGAGTATGATCAACTAAGCTTGAGGATTAGAAGCATTTGGAATAAAGTCGCAATGCATAAGGATTGTTTGGATATTTCATAGTACGAGTTTGAGCTAAAATAAAACGGAAAATCATTAGAAGAATATTGGAAAAGGAGTCACGTCTACTCTTCTGAACATAACTTTTGATGGGATTCTTGGAATCGAATAATTCCAGTAGATTTGGAAACTAGACTTGAAATTTTTTTCAACTATAGGTTACACGTCCCGAAGAGACTTCTAGTCAAGGAGTTATGTCTTTTGGAATATTGCACCGTTTCTGCTGGAATCTGCTACCGTACGAGCGAATCACTAATCCGTCCATTTAATGATTTATTCAATACTTTTCCTTATCTTCTAAAGTAACTTTTCCATTCATATTAGGTTATTTAGTTTTATTTAGATTAGAAATAACTCTCTCTTTGTCCATCCTCCTCTTTCTCATGTTATTTTTCATAGTTTTAGTTTTCTTCTTTTTCTCTCTAGTTTTTCAGTTGCAAAACCTAGTTTTCTTATTGTTGATTCATGAGTTTTATCAATTGATTATATTTTTTTCATTAATGTCTTTGATTATGCTTTCTTTTCTAGATGTAGTTTTTATTCTTTATTTCATGATTGAGTAGTTTTATTTTCTTGAATTTGGGGATCCATGTTTATATGTTATGAATCTTGATTGATGTTGTTGATTATTTGATTAGTCAATGGTATTTTTGATTTATTAGTGTTTTTGTTGTTAATTTTACAACCTGATTAATTGTTTGATTAAATCTTGCTAATAAGAGTTAAAATTGAAAGATCGACTTTTAGAGGCTTACCTACAATTAGCAAATCTGATTATGTTAGCGAGTATACTGCATATGTTGATTTTAGAGCGTTAAGACCCGACCAGACCATAGGATGAACCTGTGCTCTAGATATCTGATTAATTGAACAATTGATAATATTGTGATAGCTTATATATATGAACATGGTGAACCATTACTCTAGATTCTTTTGGTTTGATATTTATATTTTATTAGTTTTGAACCTTAATTATAATTTTTTTGATAGATCTTGTTTAGTTTCTCCTACCTAAGAAGTTAGATTAAAACAACCATCTCTCTACGGATTCGACCCTACTTACCCTACTACATTGTTGGAAGGATTTTCAAGAATTATTTTTTGACAGGTGTATGACAGCCTATCGGTACCCTAAATGGTGGAGGGATCGCCCTAGAGGAAATCGCAGGGGGCGCAACTCACGCAGTGGCCGAGGGGGTCGCGGCCGAGGATCAGGTGTTGAGGCACCACATGCTCGCATGAACAAAACCACGACTAGCATGGTTGGTGTGGCCTCGACTTCGATGACTCGTCTGACAGACGCAACAAGTACGGGGCTTGCTGGGCTCTCTACGGTCCAGTGGCAGAGTTTGTTGGTCCTTCTAAACTTGCCTAAACCCAAGGATCGCTTGTCTGGCAAGTTTAATTGGATTATAGATACCGAAGGAACTCATCATTGATAAGGGGTTTTTAATGAGTTGTTAAAGCACCCAAAATCGCTTTTCAAACAATATTTATAAAACCTAAACAAGCAATTACTAAGAAAGTAGTATTAAAAGACAAGTCAAGGGTCAATCCACAGGGAAAATGGGATTAATTAAAGTCTTTCGAGTCTAGATTACCTAATTGAAGGGTCTTTGGGGGTTTTTAAATGATTTGGTAACAACTATGACTAGCTAATATCAAAGAAGCAACTAACACTAGATAAAATATCAAATAGGAAGACACTAGAGTTAAGGTTACTAGTATGGATCAAAGCGGAACAATGATCATTAATGCAATTGTGAAGCAAAGGAGACGGTTATGCAAGGTTTAGTTTTCCTATAAAATACTCGAGTCCTCTCTCGAATGGTCCTCGAGAATGATCCCTTAATCAATCAACAAAATCCTCTCTCGAATGGTCTTTAGTCAATTGATTAAGAGATCCAATAAATTCGGAAAACCCCTACTAAAGGATCCCCTTAATTTCTACCCAATATCTTGGCCTAGAAATTAAGTTGATTCTTGGGGATAATAAAAGAGTTCCAAATTCGATTTAAGAACATTTGAATTCAATATACCAAAGTATAAATGTGATCAATATCTTTCCTAAAGCCTTAAAACACCAAGATCAATGCATAAACATCTTTAGAACATCATTTTCACATTAACAATTCATTTTAACCCTAATCCATACTTTTTTCACTGTAATCCTAGATAAAAAAAACTACTCACTAATCATGGATTGTAAGCAATAATATATGAAATCTATAACTAATCCAGGGCTAACCATGATTAAGAGATAATTAATCTAATAAAAATAACAGTTATAAAACTATAATAAAGGAGATCTAATATTATGGAAGAACGAAGAATAAATATGAAAGGAGATAATAAAAACTGAACTATAAAATTAAATTGAATAAAAAGTACCTTCGATGTTGTAGAAATCACAAACTTTAATCTACGGAACTCAAATCTAACAACAAGTTCAATGTTTTTCTCTCTAATATGAACCATAATAATGGTTTCTAGTCTAAGGAAAATAATGCATAAGTCTTTTTATAAAATAAAAAATTGTTTTTAAGTTGCCTCGAACTTTTTTCCTTTTGCGAATTCGAATGGTGTCGGCGCACCATTCCTTCTGCCTCAAAACTGGTATGAAGCACCAAACGGTGCGGGCGCACCATTGTGAGGGGTGTGGGCGCACCTCATGGCTGGTGCGGGCGCACAATGCTTGTTGTTATCTCGACATAAATTTCCCGATGGTGCGGGTGCATTACTTAGGCGTGCAGGCACATCAATCCCCGCTCGGCTTTCCAACTCATTCATTATGCCGTATCTCCCAACTCTCGACCTCGAAAAAGGTCATTCCTGCAATCAAAGCACGGAAAAATACGATGAAAGCAAATGTACTAGAGATGTAGTCAAATGACCGAAAATCTAGCGAAATGTCACTATGATCGATCAACAATGATCAAGTGAAATAAATAGAAAGGGAAATAAGGAACAAAGAGGAAAAAAAGGGAATAAAAAGGATCAAACCAAACCAAAAGGAGATCCTAATAAAGTGCGTTAGAAACGCACTTATCAATCATGTCACAGGAACATTTTCGTTATTGCATAATGTGAAAAAAAAATTAACAGTTGTCTAGTGGGTTTACCAGGTGGTAGTACTGTCGATGCTACCTATGAGGGAGATGTTTTATTTCCCGGAGATTTGAAACTTGAGAATGTGTTATTTGAAACTATGGATTGTGACTTAATTTTTGTTCCTTAGTAATTAGATTATGGTAATTGTAATGTCCAATTCACTAAAATATTATGTGTATTACAGGACTGCAAGACGAGGACATTGACTAGAGCGGGTGAATGAGAAGATGTACTTTTTTTCGAGGGGTTCCAAAGGTGACGATCGTGGTTGTTGATGGCAGAACATCGATTAATTTATGGCACAAGCGTTTAGGTCATCCTTCTGAGAAAGTTCTGCGTCATTTACTTGTGTGAGTCCATCTAGTATTAGTAGTTGGAATAAATATGGGTGTGATGTATGTTTTCATGCCCATCAACATAGAACTAGTTATCTAGCCAGGATTTTTGAATTAATCATTGTGAATTATGGGGCCCATATAGAACAAAATCTGCTTCTGGTGTTTCATATTTTTTAACAATAATAAATGGATTTTCCCGTACTGTTTCAATTTATTTATTGTATCATAAAGTGGAGGTTGAACTTACGTTCCTGAACTCTATAGCATTGATTGACAGACAATTAAACGTGTTAGGAGTGACAATGGCACATATTTTAATTGTCTGAGACCATATTCTGTAATAACAAGGATCATCTTTGAAACTTCTTATGTTAAAACCCCATAACAAAATGGCAGGGTAGATATATTTTAAATATAGCACACACCTTGAGATTTCAAGCTAACCTCCATTTGAGATTTTAGGCAGATTGTGTTCAACTGCTTGTTATTTAATAAATCGTACCCCATATGTATTGCTTGATTATAAAAACCCATATGAATGTTTGTACGGAAAACCTCTTGCTATGAAAAATATACAGGTTTTGGGTATTTGTGTTATACTTATAATTTGAATCATCGTGGTGATAATTTGCTAATAGGAGTAGAAATTGTGTTTTGTTGGCTATTCTTTAACCCAAAAAGGATGAAAATTGTTTGATTTGGAAACCAAACAGTATTTTGTCTCATGAGATGTGAAATTTGTTGAGCACAAATTCCCTTTTGCTTCCTTTGAACCATTGAGTGACTTGAATGTGGAGGGGATGGAATGTAATATGGAATATTTTGATGAGGATCTAGCTACCCATAGTGTCACGGTTCTCGTGGGGGTTGAAAGGGAACGAGGTGCGACTAGGGTGTGTTACTCGAGGGGGTGCGTGTGGATGAGGCACCCGTGTGGCCAAGGCGGTGGATGGTGCTGGGCGTGTGGGCGAGGCACCAGATGGTGCAGTAGACTTGGTTGAGTCTCATACTGAGGCCCTAGAGGTACATGGAGGGAGTGTGGAGGATAGTAATGGAGCAATGGGTCGGGCAAACACACAAAAATCCCTTCTAAGAAATTGAAGGATTATATGACTCATACTATAGTGAAAAAGAAAATTTCATCTGCTCAACCATCTGCTTCATCAAAGTCCTCAAGTACTCTCTATTCTATTACACGTTATGGTACATAGTTGTGAAAAGTTTTTGACAAACATCGCAGACATCTAACTAATATTACTATAGGGAACTCTCCTAAGTATTTTAAGGAGGCTATGAAGTATGAAGGATGACGTAAGGCCATGGTTGCAGAAATTAAAAATTTGGAGGATCAAGACACTTGGGAATTACAACCTCTAACTCTAGGCAAGAAGGCATTTAGGAGTAAGTGGGTGTATACGGAGAAATATGATAGGAAGGGAAAGTTTTGGTGATTGAAGGCCATATTGGTTATATTGGCCAGCATCAGGTAGAAGGTATTGATTATATAATGAAACATTTGCTCCTGTGGCAAAGATCACGACGGTTCATACTTTCATTGCTATTGCTGCTGTTATACTGGGAAATCCATTAGATGGATGTGTGATAGCTAGGTTGTCGTACACCTGTCAAAAATAATTCCTGCAAAACCTTCTAGCAATGTAGTAGGGTAAGTAGGGTCGAATCCACAGAGAGATGGTCGTTTTTTAATATAGCTTCTAAATTATGGGAAAACTAAATAAGATCATAAATATGTCAATTAAGGTTCTAAACTAATGAATAAAGAAAATCAAAGTAAAAAGATCTAGGGCAATGGTTCACCATGTTTATACTTATAATCCATCAGAATATCATCAATAGTATAATTAATCATATATCTAGAGCACAGGTTAATCCTACGGTCGGGTCTTAACGCTCTCAAATCAACATATGCTAGTACCGTCGCTAAACATAATCAGATTTGCTAATTATTCTTGGCAGGGCCGACTTTTACCATGTTCAACATATTCCATGGAACAGGGCCCTTTAATTGTGAAGGCCCCAAAATAGATGAAGTTCAAGTAGTAAAAAGAAAAGGTTTATTAATTTTCCAATTCCCACAATATTCATGCGTATTTCTAATCTTCTACAAGTCTTAATTCCCAAAACCATTCACCTTCTCATTTTTTGGGAATCGCATTCACCTTGTATTGGTTACTCGTAATTCAAGCTTCCAATGATCACTTCAACATAATTTTTCAATCCATATTTCCAATTAACCTCGAATGTAACACCGAAAATATGGTTTAAACAGGAAAATTCTTTTGTTAGCTATTTATTTGGAATCTATTTTCCACTTACTTTTATCTTTTAATCATAAAAAAAGATCCTCAAATTATCTACTTATTTGGGCTACTTTTTTTTTATATATATTCTGATTATATGAAGTGAATAATCATGAATGGATGAGCTATTATATTATTGAATTCTTCAAATATGAGTTCGCACAGGGTCTCTATATATCGTTCGAGATGGGCCTATTTGTAGGTAAGCCTCTAAAGAGTACTATCTCTCGATTTATGACTCGATATTATCAATATTTAATCAGACAATTGATCAGATTGCAAGATTATCAATAAAAATACTAATCAATTAGAGAAATCAATAACTAATCAAACCATGAATAAATATCAATCAATAAGCATATCATATAAACATGGATTTCCAAACCCTAGAAATAAAAATTACTCTATCATGAAATAAATAATGAAATTTAAATATACAAAGAAAAGCATAATCAAAGAAATCAATGAAAGAAAAGAGATGAAAATAATAAACTCATGAATTAATGATGAAGAATAACAACTAGGGTTTACTATAAAAAACTAGAGAGAAAACTAAAACCTAATCCTAGAAAATAAGAAAATAACGTGAGAGAGATCAGAGGAGAGGGAGAGAGAAAGCATGAAAACCTAATCTAAATAATATTCAAAACCTAATATGACTAAGAAAGTAATTTACAAGATAAGAAAGTCTTGAATAAAGCATTAATGGACGGATTAGTGATCTGCGCGTACGCGTGGCAAATCCTGCAGAAATAATGCAATCTTCCGAAAGGCATAACTCCTTGACTAGAAGTCTCCTCGGGGCATGCCACCTATCGTTGGAAAGATCTTCAAGTATAATTTCCAAATCTGCTGAAATTATTCAATTGTAAGAAGCGCATCAAAGGTTATGATTATAAGAGTAGATGTGACTCCTTTTTCACATTTCTTCTAATGATTTTTCGCTTCGTTTTTGCTTAAACTCGTACTATGACATATCAATACGATCCTTATTCATTGTAGCTTCTTTCCAAGTGCTCTTAATCCTCAAGTTTAGCTAATCGTACTCCGAATACGTTCTCATTACCTGAAATTCATCAAAAATAAGAAAAAATACCTAATAGGAGTAGAATAACATAACTTAAGAATATGATGCAATAATGAACCTAAATATGAAACTAAATGCTCGATCTAAAAAGCAACCTAAATGCACCTAAAAACTATATATAAAAATGAATTATCAATGTGCATAATGTTTTTGTTTCATGGTGATCTGGAAGAAGAAGTGTATATGGTGATCCTCCTTGGTTTTACAGAATATAATACTAATTTGGTGTGTACAGTGAAAAATTCTTTGTATGGTTTGAAGCAGGCACTTAGATATTGGTTTGCAAAATTGGCTATCGCTCTACAAACCTATTGTTTTTAAATAATCTTATTCTGATTATCCCTTGTTCACCTTGACAAGGAAGAAAATTTAGTTGAACGTGCTTATATATGTCGATGATATGATTATTGGAGGAAATGATCAGAAAGCTTTACTTAACTTCAAGACTTAATGGAAAATGTTTTAAGATGAAAGGTTTGGGTGTCCTGGAATACTTCCTAGGCTTCGAAGTTGCCAGAACTCCTCAGGGAATATTTATGAGTCAATGACAATATGCCTTGGACATTATTTCTGAGTGTGGACTGCTAGGTGTGAAACCTGTAGATTTTCCTATGGAGCAGCATCATCAGCTCGCCGTGGCTGATGGTCCGTTAATGGACGATGCATAGTAGTATCGTTGCCTGATGGATAGGTTGATTTATCTTGTTGTTAATAGACCTAATTTCGCATATTTTGTTCATATTCTATGACAAATAATGCAGGCACCAAAAGTAGTTCATTAGGAGGTAGCTAAGAGAGTTGTCAGATATTTGAAGAAAAATCCAGGACAAGGTATTTTATTTTGTTCTGACAGTTTCGTCTTGAAGGTTGGTGTGATTCTGATTGGTGTAGTTGTCCAATTACCAAACGATCATTGAGTAGATGATTTGCTTTGCTAGGTTATTCTATTGTACTTGTACCTGTAACACTAAAAGGAAGCCTGATGTATCACGTTCCTCTACAGAAACATAATATCATTATATGGCTGCGATAATGTGTGGATTGAAGTGAATTAAGCAACTACTAGGTGATCTTCTTGTGATCAACATCCTAGAGGGATGAGATATACATTATTATAATACTCAATCTGCTTTGTGCATTGCCAAGAATTCGATATTTCATGAGCGCACTAAACATATTGAGGTCGATAAGGAAGTAACTGAGGGGCTTATTACTCCTTCATATGTTCCAATCAAGTTTCTTAGCAGACATTTTTACTAAGGCTCTTGGTAGGACTCAGTTTGATTTTTTATTGTCGAAGTTGGGCATCCGAGATTTGCATGTTCCATCTTGAGCGGGTGTTAGGACTCTATTTATGAGTTAAATATGAATTAGTATATGTATCCTAATTTGCCTACTTGGAGTAGGATTTTGTCGTTAAGATGTATAAATATATTTTATGATGAATGAGAAAGATAACATGACTTAGATTGAATCTTAACAAAGATCCTGGCCCATTCTAAGAGCCAAGAAGAAAGAGGACCCATTTGCATTCTATATATCCACATAATTCCTCCAAGCCTAAGTTCTAACGTTTAAGCTTTTTCACCCAACAATAGTAAGGCATTCTTGTGCCATACTATGGTCCCCCCATATAACTGAGAAAAACTATTACAAAGCTGAAACAGTGTCGGATAAAAGAGGTCAAACGTCTTGAAAAGATAATACATTACAACCCTAATCTTGGTGGGAGTTCCATAATATTCTCACTAAAAGTAGACACACCTTAATTCACAGCAGAAAGTGAATCAGGCAAAGAGAAGGAATGTTCTCATCAGCACCCTCAACATACATTATTATATGCAAAAACGTTCATCATCATATTAAATTTTCTGGCCTTTTGTTCGTATAATGAGGTACTACTTAGCTGTTTGAGAAGGTAGATGAAGTACCATGCACTCGGAAAGCTGCTTCAGTACTTAAACTTTTGGATTTGCGTAATATAAAGAAGATGTTCTTATGTGAAGAGGCTAACAGGAGCTACTACAAAAGACAAGTCATTACTCATAAGGATATTTTTTGTTATTATTGCCCCATATACAATTTTTGATTATTATCCAAAACAATCATCATCTGTTAATTAAATAAAATGATCCCTTGCAGTTGATATAGTGTACAAACTAATGTCGAAATGCTTGAAAGTCGTGACCTTAACCTTCAACTAAGGATATCAACTATGAAATTTTCGTGGATTTGTTCGTTAATGTAACGACTTTCACAGTTTCTGAAAGCTACAAATAAGATCTTGGAACAGGAAACTTATGTTACTCCGACACCTTCATTTACCTCAAAAACCAGCTATCGTGTCGTGTCGTGTCCGACACGACACTTCACTTGGGTACTTCATTTTAAACTAAAAACTTGTCTTTTTTCTAAAAAATAGTTGGGTCGGACACTTGGACACCCGTATCCGAATAGACACTCAATCCGTGTCTGAGCAACATAGCAGGAAACTAGTTTCCAGTATGCTATTGTTTGTTTGAGGATGATCAACATGACTAGTTTTAGACTCTTAGTATGAGTAAAAAAAAAGTTATACAACTTAGGATGCATTTTCTTCTGCTCAAAAAGAATTTTAGTTTGTTCTTGGTCTAATCATGTCTAATCAAGTGTAAAATTTAGATCGATCACATCCAATCAGGTCTAATAAGTTTAAGTTTAGATTCGTTTAGATTAGTTGAGGCATAGTGAATGCACACTTATACTGATAGGAATGAATGAACAAGGCAAATTCATCTTCAAGAAGGTATATCTGTTCATTCTTTATTCTAGTATCTTATCAACAGCTGGGAAGACGAACCATATTCTGCAAAAGTTAAGCTGCATCCCCAAAAAAATATCATTTGACCACTCATCACATGACTACATTATAAACAAGAATACAAACTGTTATGTCTCTTTTTCCTAAGCACTCAATACAGCTTCAGTAGGCAACACCAGCTTATAAGCAGCTATGGTTAATCAGATTCTTTAAGCAAGAACAGCTAGCCAAGACGCGCCCAGCTATAGCAGTAGTATGCAGCTACCAGCTACCAGCTACCAGGTGACGAGAATAGTACAGCAGTAGAAGGTGAAATATCTCAGCTAAAGTCAAGGAAATCGGTTCCTAAAATCAAGGAGACTAAGTCTAAAGAGAAGTATGCTCAAGCATCACTCTTTACGTGCCTAAAAAGTAGGAAGACCAATTCACATAATCCAGTAACTGCTGCCAGAAGTGGAGTCCGAGATTCCAGCAACTAATTCCTCATTTTTAGGGAGTTGGTTAGGGCTATCTCCACCAGCCCTACTATTATAAATAGTGGCTCGTAAGCAGGACCAAAGGAGGAGATATGACCTATGCTATTTACTTATACTTTCATAGTCATACTTAGATAAATTCAGCTATCTTTCATTCATATGCTAAAAATATTATACTTGTATTCAAAGGCTTTAACGCCCAAATTATAGTGGATTGGTGGACTCATTGCCACCCGCGGTTTTATCCCTTTTCATGGGTTTTCCGCGTCACCATTTTCTTGTGTCTCTTCTCTCTTTATTTCCTCCCTTTAAATTATGCTATCTATTGTTCTTATCTAATCTAGTCGTCGTCGTCCCGACCAAAGATTGTCACCTTGGCGATTTTTGGCATAAACAGTTTGGCGCCCACCGTGGGGCCGATGGCTAGATCTTCCATCTAAACACATATCCACAAAATCCCCCCTTTGACACAAAAAATCAATCCACCCTCATGTGGTCTGTCATTGCAGCCTCTTTCGGTTGTTGGAGCAGCTTGCAAGGTGTCCACACCTTTAGATTGTCAGGTAAGAACCTGGTCTATCTAGTAATCTAGCGAGGAGTAGAAGAATACCCAAATCAGGTTACGGGAGTCGCCAGCATCCAAGCATCCAATCTGTAAACCTGAAGGAGGCTTAAAAGCTGACAGGAAATGGCAGCTGCTTCAAACTGTTTCACTTCGACATCATCAGATAAGTGTCATCTTTTTATGATGTTTTAAGTATAATTAAATGAATGTACTGATGATCATGAAGTTGCTCTTCAAGAGCTGAACTATTATCGACACCTTCCCTCCTGTCGAAGTCGAGACCAATTAAGATTTTATATTTATACTTAACTGTAAGCACAAGTTTTTAGTTTTATATTAGCTAGGAAGCTGAAAGCTCACAGGTACCTACTTATAAGACCAAGAAGTCCTTCCTAGTTATTGAAACTAGATACATTTCTTTTTAAAAACTTGTTGTAGCACTAGTTACAAGTTTACAACATCTAAAAAGTCGAGACATTACCTTGAAATAAGTCTTACTACTCTTATGACTAACTATTTTATTAAGTTTGTTCTAAGGGAACTAGGAATTTCAGGACGAATTGAAAAATGATAATTTTCCACAGCAACTATGGCATAAGAAGGAGAAATTCAACAGGTAAACCGTGTAACAGGTAAGGGTGTATGGAAGCTGTACGTTCACGACTCTTCTAATTTCAGGGGAGCTTATCTCAGTATAGCGCCAAAGTCACCACAGGGAACGTGATAATACGGTTTTTATTACTTGTAATTCTGAAATTACTAACAATGAAGCAAAGTGTGAGACTTTGATTGTAGGTACGGCCAAAGCATACTTGGCACAAGGTGTAGATAGTGCTGGCTAACAAATTGATGAAATAAAATCCTACAAACTGAGACAGAAGATGAAGATACGTAAATGATTTATCAGCTACGACAAACATGCGGCAGTGTCTTTAAGTTTTTAAATCTAAACTATTTTGTTCAGTTTCGTGGAAGATGTTTCAGGTACAAATCTCAATGCCGTCACAGCTAAAGCAAACACTTACAGTAGCAGAATCACCTCAGCGTCTCAGACGCCATCTAGAACCTGTCGACACCATCAGCACCTTGTAGACGCTTTCAGCAAGCTGTAGACGTCTTCTGTAACCTATAGACACCGCCAGTAACCCATCAACACCTTCCGGAACCTGTCAACGCCTTCATTAACCCGTCAAGTGCTACCAGCGTCGCCTATGTGTTAGCCACCTCACATTACTAGCAATCTTCACACATATACTACGTAAGTCTTTTAGTAGACGCAAATAACCAGGTAACCTTCTTTAAGATTACTTGAGTTAGCTTACTAGTTACAATCGACTTTCTCTTGTCATTTCAAAATTTTAGCAACTGATAATGGTTAACAACACTCTCAACTTTGTTTTGAGATAACTTGAGTGTAGTGTGTATAGATTAAGCTATCATGCAGCATCCGTTTTTATCAAAGGGCAACATTAAAGTCACAAATTCATCGATTTTTGTGGCTAACTTCAGTCAAAAGTCTAAGATGTCAATATGACAAGAATTGGCACACAACCCAGCTGCTTCTAGTAGCTAAAGGAGTCGACATCTTATGGAAGAAAAGCATCCAGTCAGATAAGTGAACTCTAACTTTTTTTTTCCTGAAGTAGCCACAAGGGGGCAAGAGTATATGGCTTATATATTGTGACTTTAATAATGCGACTCCTGTTATGATTACACAAAGCTTTTTATTGTTGTATTTTCAAAAATACATAACAAGTATGTAGCATGTGAATACAGGAACAATGCTAGTCAAAACTAAAGCATCCTGGGGCTTAATGTCAACACAATCTGAAAGGAGTTGGAGATCTCAAGGGGCTTAAAAAATTATACAAACCTCGGTGCTACTAGCAACCTTTAAAGTGAGGAAGTTGACTATACATGAAGATAAGTGGAAGATATCACCGGTTGAAATTCTCATCAACATGAATATGTCTAAGTAAAAAGGCAAAGAAGGTAACCTTAGTATCAGCTACATTACTTGTCTTTGGTAACATCTTGCTTTCTAAGTCATTTGCAGGAATTTATATGAGACGTATAAAATAAATCAAAAGAAACAAGTTTATTGTCATACACGTTAAAACCAACAATAAAAAGCGGAGACAGCATGAGAAGCTGACACCAGCTTATCTGGTTTGCACAATGAGTTATCTTCAACCACAAGTCATGGCAAGTAAGCTCTAGATTATTGTTGTCAATATGATTCATAGGTACGCTCTAATACTCTTTCGAAGATTCATTTCTCTAACTATTATCGCAGTTAACATGACGTAGAGTATACACTTAGTAGCTAAATTTTTTACACTTGACTTCGAATAATATACACTAGTAGTCATCGCTATTTCCATAAAGTTAATTATCAACCTTCCATGTCAATGAGAAGCAAATACATTTATTATTACTTCTTCGTACACTAACGTGACGTACAACATGAAAACAAGATTGATACCAATGTGTAAGCTGAAGATAACATGACACGACGAAGCTACATCAAGTTACAACGTGTCTTACAACCACAACAAGGGTAGCTGACAACAGTTGTCAAGTTCCTAACACCATAAGACCAGAGTGGAAGCCAAGGAGTTAACTAAAATGCTAAGTGACTTCTAACCTATATTGTTTATTCAACTTCTCATCCACATAGCCAGCATAGCTAACAATTATTACTATCTATTCGTTCAAAATATGCGCTTATGCATAATGACTTTCTTATCAAGTCCAACATATACATTGCAAACATCAAACTTTGTTTCATGCTTTTTCTTCACAAGTCAATCAACAACAATTGCATTCGTGATGTTTGGGCTTATAAGAATTATTCTAACAAAATTAAGTTGTACGCATGCATGTTCTTTTGTGTAAGGTGTAAGCTGTTACATGTTCAATGCAAGCTGACAAGTGCGAAAGCAAGCTGCCGAGTGTCTAGCACAAGCTGTCCAGAACATAGGTAACCTATTGACCACTAGCGCAAGCCGTAGAACATCACAAGTAAGCTGCTGAGCATCGAATACACGAGCTATCCATCAAATGTCCATCATAAGGCGTAACATTGGCGAATATGACCGTTATCTTGCTAATTGGAGAAGTCGCAAGTGCACATGCTCACAACATCTTAAGTTCACAAAGATCAGGAATACAAAGCTTCGATAATGACAACCGTCAAGTAAGTAACACTAGTTGGCGTCGATAGACATTGTTTACTATTGTAACATATCAATGTGCAAAGGTATATACTCCCAAATGTAAAAATACATCATTTACTAAGACTTCTAAGCTTAATGTGCACATCAATGTTCACTTATGTTTATCTATTCATTCACCTAAGTTAGGACACACATGATCAAACTCTCGAAGTGTCTACTTGTACAAAGATATGCATACTTGCTTTATATTCTATGACATTATATCTTCACTAAGTTATAACAAGGTCAAATCGTTGTATGGTAACTTACAATATGGTCTAGCGTCAGCTTGCAAATGCGGCCCTGACGCCAGCTTACATACGTGCCCCTGACGCCAGCTTACATACGTGCCCCTGACGCCAGCTTACCTACGTGCCCCTGACGCCAGCTTACAAAAGGGTCCTGTCTGTCGCCAGCTACTCAAAGGTGGTCCTAACACAGAATATCTAAGTTCAAATTGACAAATAACTAAAGGCACATGCCAGAAGGAAATCCGAAACAAATCAAAGCAAAAACGAAATGGCTCAAGCGCCAGCCTATGAAATGGTCTAGGTGCCAGCTTACGAATTATATGGCCTAGGTGCCGGCTTGAAAAAACCATTCAATTGCCAAGTTAATGAAATCAACCAGAATCTCATTATCTGAGTGACCTACACATCAAAATGTAAGTGCCAACGCTAAACCATCAAATAGTGGCCCGCAACTTCAACAAAACTGTAAAAGCCAAAGTGTTTAAGGTAAGAGACTAGGTTTAGGAAGGTATTCCAGAGCACCCAAGAGCTGAATGCTGGCAAGCTAGAGAGTAGCTGGGAGGGTCCTTGTCTAATTGAACGAGTGGTTGGAAAAGGTGCGTATTGCCTAGTTACCAAGGAAGGAAAAGTCGTACCTAGAAGCTAGAACGCTTCGCATCTCAAGTTGTATTATTTTTAACCTAGGTTAAGAACCATGTTGTCTACCGGCTGCAAACGCCAGAATACCAAACAAAGGTAACCACATTGGTTCACCAGGTAACGCAAGAGGGTCGCAGCACCTAGTCGCGAGCTAAAGGTCGAAGCGCCTAGTCTCAGATAAAGGTCGAAGCGCCTAGTCACAAGCTAAAGGTCGAAGCACCTGAGTTTAGCTATATGGTCGTAGCACCAAGGAAACGGGCCCAACCAAAGGAAAACTCGAGTACACCAAGTAAGAACATCACCAAAGCTAGCAAATATAAGTGGGCATACAAAAGAGATGTTTCTTAAAATCAAAAGTCAAAAGTTCAAAAGATCCAAAAATCAAAAGTCAAAAGTTCAAAAGATCCAAAGATCAAAAGCAAAGTTCAAAGAGTCAGAGCAACTTAAGCAAACAAAGTAAGCTAAGGACAAGTGCAAAGACGCAAGACAGCATAAACGTGAATTCAATGGATGATTGGCTGCATAAACTACACACAAGTCCTCTTGAGTTATAGATACAAATTACTTCTAAAGGCAAGCGTCAGCTAAGCGTCAGGACCTAAGCGTTGGTGCTAGCTAGCCAGCCAGCTAGATAGTCATCTAGCTAGCTACAATCGTATGAATTGTCTAAAGTTTCAAATGTTAATGGCTACCCGCAACCTGTTGCGAGCCAACCAAGCTATGAGAAGCGCTAGAAAAGCACAAAAGCAAAGCAATGAGCTGTTGAATGCGTAGCTACCATAGTATTGTATATCTTAAGTTTATTGTACATCCTAAGTTTTCAAAGTACTATCTCAAGTTGTCAAAGTATTATCATAAGTTTTCAAAGAATTACTCGAAATTGTTCTCAAGCTGTGTGTTACATATTGAATGTTTTCGAAGCCACCTAAGCTAAGTGCAGGTTATCAAAGACAATCAAGGTGTCAGCACGGAGGTGATAGCTAAGCTATCTAGAGACAAAGCCATGTATAGCAACCAAGCAAGACACTAGTTGCAAAGCAAGCGGGCATGAAAAGAGCAATTGACATGATGCGAAGCTGTAGTTCATTTTCCTACCTCCGCCGTGCTTCATTAGAAAAATGGGGGCTATTGTTATGTCTCTTTTCCTAAGCACTCAATACAGCTTCAGTAGGCAACACCAGCTTATAAGCAGCTATGGTTAATCAGATTCTTTAAGCAAGAACAGCTAGCCAAGACGCGCCCAGCTATAGCAGTAGTATGCAGCTACCAGCTACCAGCTACCAGGTGACGAAATAGTACAGCAGTAGAAGGTAAATATCTCAGCTAAAGTCAAGGAAATCGGTTCCTAAAATCAAGGAGACTAAGTCTAAAGAGAAGTATGCTCAAGCATCACTCTTTACGTGCCTAAAAAGTAGGAAGACCAATTCACATAATCCAGTAACTGCTGCCAGAAGTGGAGTCCGAGATTCCAGCAACTAATTCCTCATTTTTAGGGAGTTGTTAGGCTATCTCCACCAGCCCTACTATTATAAATAGTGGCTCGTAAGCAGGACCAAAGGAGGAGATATGACCTATGCTATTTACTTATACTTTCATAGTCATACTTAGATAAATTCAGCTATCTTTCATTCATATGCTAAAAATATTATACTTGTATTCAAAGGCTTTAACGCCCAAATTATAGTGGATTGGTGGACTCATTGCCACCCGCGGTTTTATCCCTTTTCATGGGTTTTCCGCGTCACCATTTTCTTGTGTCTCTTCTCTCTTTATTTCCTCCCTTTAAATTATGCTATCTATTGTTCTTATCTAATCTAGTCGTCGTCGTCCCGACCAAAGATTGTCACCTTGGCGATTTTTGGCATAAACACAAACCATACAAAATAATCATGTATTATACGGATATAATTGTAATTGAACTATACATTGTACGTGAAATTCTATATAGTTGAATAAAACTTGAGGCGGGCCAGAGAAATACAAATAACAGCATGACTTAGATTCATCTTTTGAGACATTCCTCTGAAATTCTGACACTGCCATCTATACATGTGCCTATGTTCTAGAAAGAACAAGCAGCTTAGTTTATAGTATTTTACTTTATAATATAGTTGTGTTTATCAAAGTTTAATGATGCTGATATGAGTCCCCCAGAAATGCTCTTTCAAACCATTTCTAAGTCATCTTCCCAGCATTCTAAGACTGGGAAATTTTTCTATGGCATTGAAAACAAAGCTAGCTACTATACTGTGAGTTTTTCCAACAACACACAACCATAACGACTCGCAGGAAAACGGAATCATCATAGCTTGTCCAACACCGCCACAATCGCCTGGCACAAGTATGTCCTTGGGTGATAGACTTAGCTATTTTATGAAAACTTTGTTTGTGTTTGCTCTTGAAATAAAAATGTGTCTGTGTTTTGGATGAGGTACTTTGTACTTACCAAGTTAAGGGTATGAGTAACAAAGTGTAGTTCTAACTTCTGAAAATGCATACGTTATACAATTTTTTTTTTAAAGGTAAGAGGAGTCTCTTGTAAGGAAGGGGGAAATTGGGGATCCCTCCTTGCAAGGGGTGAGAGTCAACCCCGTGACCTCTGGGATCGGAGGCCATGTCAATACCACTAGGCTACCACCTGCTGCTCATGCATACGTTATACATATTTGTTCATTTTTACTTAGCAATACTTCCCTTGTATGACAATATCAAATTAGTTGTAACACTACTACGTACTTTTGGCATTAGGATCTCTCTATCCTCTCTTCATCACGAGTCCAATTTTTAAATCTCTCTACCTCTCTCTTATCTCCTTGGTTCATGTGCCTCTCTCCCATGTTATGACTTGCAGGTAAATTTGAACGGAGCAATTATCCACTAAAACTAACAAAATATTACATGGAACACGGATTTGGGGTCCAAATAAACTAAGTTACGAACTTGTCTTTTTTTTTTTTTTTTTTGACAAGCTATCATGATTTCAGGATAAAATCGAGTGTCAAGTACCAAAAGCCTTGTCGAAATATCGAGGATCTAGCATGGGTACTTGAGAGGTGAAATTAAAAGTCTGAGTATAATCATATACATTATATATGTTAGTTTTCTGATTTCTATATGCAACATTGCAACTTATCTATTATTACTGCAGTTTCTGACATCTCTTATAACTCCAGGAAGATAGGCAGCAGGCTAATCTAGTGTATTTAAGGAAAATTCAAGATTGTATTTCTGTTGCTTAGTTAAGGTTCCTTCCAAATACCATTTTCTTGCTTTCTTGAATGTTAAGCTGTTGATGTTGAAAGGCCATAAAAGGCATTTGTCATATACCTACTTTTACTGCTCAAGTCGGAGACTTCTAAATTATAATGGAGGTGTATGAAGTATGAACTTATGATACAAGAGTCAAAGAAAATGATAGCAATTATCAGCATAAAGACTGAAGACTGCAATAACCAATAGATGTCCACTTAAATGTTCTGCGCAAAATCATCTGCTACAATAACCATAATGAAGACTAAATAACCTGCATTTTATTCATATTCAATATTGTTCGATTTATTAAATGACAATTTGCCTGCCCGCAATCCCCCCCCCCCCCAACATTTTAAAGGTAGATTAGCCTGAAAACCTAAGGCACATGTCATATTTAAAATATGTTGATGTTTCCTGGCCTTTCAACCATTTCTTTCTCTTGTGAGTTTTAGTACAAGAAGTTTAAAAATATGCCCTGTTGTACGAAATATGGTTTCAGGCAATCAAATTCAGTGTCATAATCACTACGCACATATTTGATTTTCTATTCAAATTGGCAATCAATCAAAGCCACAAAATGCATAAACATAGTCTCAACTTCCAATTTATTATATAATAGATATATAGGTCCAAACAGTGCGAGAAAATTCATCTATTATTGTTAAAAAATATGAAGCACCACAACTGGACGTAGTTCGATGACCCCCTAAATCACAATGAATTAATTCAAATATCCTACTAGCTCTACTATTAATTTTAGGAAAACTAGTTCGAGTTTGATGGACACAAAAACAGACGTCGCACCTATATTTATTGCAACTGCTAATACTAGAAGGACTCACACATGGTAAATAACATAAAAATTTCGTCGAAGGGTGACCCAAACGTTATGCCAAATATCAATAGATGTCGTTCCGTCCACAACATTGATCTTCGCCTTGAGAATTCCCCGGAAAAGAAAAGTCCATCTTCCCACTCAACCGCTCCAATCAGTGTCATCGTCATGCGGTTCTGTAATACACATAATGTTTTAGTCAACTGAACAATATAATTCGAGGAATCTAATAACTGCGGAATAGAAATCAGATTGCAATCAAGATTATAGACAAATATAACATTATGAAGTTTTAGATTGCCAGGAAGAATCACATCCCCTCATGGGTGCTTCTGCAGAACTGTCATTCGGCAAACTCGTCGGACAATGGACATCCTTTAATTTTGCGAGCAGCACACAACAACGAGAATTTTCCTGACACATGATGTGTAGCACCTGTATCAATAATCCATAACAACTCACCGTTCAAACGATATGTTGGTTTAGGCAAGTTCAGTAAGTCTAAGAGATTCTGCCACTGTGCAGTAGTACTGCCTGCGAGTCCCGCACTTACTACATCACGCGGAAGAAGATAGCCGACACCCCCTCCCCCTAACTCGACCAGTCAGACGAGCCGCGCCACCAGCCATGGCTTTGTTTGTGCGTGGTTGGTTCGACCCCCTGCCGCCGCGGCTAGATCTGCCACCACGAGCCGTCGCACCTCCACGCCTACAACGGGGTCGGTCCCCCCACCGCTAGCTCAGGGTATCCAGCCAATTCAAAACATCCTGAAACATTGTGTCCTTCCAATTGACAGTTAGTGCAAACCATAGAGTCATTAAAAGTACGAGTTTTTGGTTTAGATTCTACCTTAAACGCCATATTCTCACCTGGCGAAGGCAAGGAGGTCGCGCTAGGGCCCCGCAAACGTTCTTCTTGAGAAATTATTATATAAGCGCGAGCCATAGTAGGCAAAGGGGTCTATGCAAGAAGATGAGATTAAAGAGGACTATAAGTGTCATCAAGACAAATCAAGAAACGGTGCAAACGATCATCAGAACGTTGTTGTTCGAGAAATTTCATGACAGCGCAATTAATGCCCCCTATCGCGCATGTTGGTGCCACTTCCTGCGAGGGCAACTCATCCCACAATCGAGTCAAACGACCAAAATACTCAGCCAAAGATTCACCTTTTTGCTGCTTACAATCACTGATCTGCGATTTAAGTTGACAGGTTCGGGTACCGTTAAAAACACAATAACTCTCCTTTAGATGAGACCATAAATTTTAAGCGTTATCAAAATAAGATACTGAAAAACGCATAGTCGCGGGGAAATAGAATTCAACAACCACGAACAAAACATCGATTGAACAGTCCGCCAATATCGTCTAACTTTTCGACCGTCGTAGGATTAGAAATAGTACCATCCAAGCAGCCAAGTTTCCGTTTTGCGATCAAAGACATGTGAATCTCGCGTGCCCATTCATCAAAATTGTCCTCTTTTAACTTAATTGGAGCGATAACGTTTCCAGGATTATCGGTCGAGCCGAGATAGTAGGTTGGGTCAGGTTTTGGGGGGTTTGATCGGATTCTCGTCTAAATCCACGTGAATAAGTTCGAAGGGGAGAATCTATGATGATGGAGTGGGGGGATCGAAGAAAAGTGTAAAGAACTGAAGTTGAGGGTGAGGACTATTTTGGTCTGTGTGGCAAAGAACGCGAGTCTTTTGATCAAAGAAGAAGAGAAATAAAATTGAAGCTTAGTGGAGGAAGCGCCCAATTCAGCCACCGGATTGACAAAGAGCTCGAAAATTCACGAGTCAAGGTTCGGTTTCGACTGGTTTTGGGGTTTTTCGGTGTGATGGGGACGAGGTTTGCAGTGTTGTTTGGTGTGTTTTATTTGCGGGGTTCGAGGTTGTTTGCAGGGATCGAGGGTTGCGGTGTTGTGTGGTGTGGTTGGTTGGTGAATAAATCGGCTGGCATAGGGTTTGAGGTTGGTGTTTGCGGGGTTCAAGGTTAGTGTTTGTGTGCGGCAGTGTCGACTGGATTTGGTGTTTAGCGATAGGCTGGGTTTGATTTTGGCGGTGTGGTTTTGTGTTTTTGAGGTGTTGGGTTCAAGGTGTTTTCCGGTTGTCTTGGATGGTGTGTTGTATTTGTTTTTTTTTTCCTCTCTTTTTTTCTGGTTGGAGGAAAATTTTCTTAGGCACATGATACCATGTTAAATTATGGTCAATTTACGTCGTCTTTCTCATTCATCATAGGAATATATTTATACAACTTTTTTTAGAGGAGTCCTACTAGGAATAACAATCTTATTCCTAGTACTTATCATATATAGAGTCCTACTTCAACACTAGAGTCCTAACAAATATCCTTGCCTCAACATTTTTTATGACTAAAATAAATCGTCTGAAAATAATAAAGGAAAAATTGACATGAATAATCCTAATTTTCACCTATTTTCTAAAAATAATCCCAAATTTAGATTATTTTAGAATAAGCCCAACTTTAGGGGTACTTTCTCAAAATAATCAGAACCATTAATTTTCTATATATTATAGACTTAAGACGGATTAGTGTAGACAGGAAAAATGATAGTTTGATTTATTTTGTCAAGATTCCCTCCAAAATTAGGATTATTCTAAAATAATCCAAAGTTGGGATTTTTTTGGGAAAACATGTGAAAATTGGGAATTCATGTCAATTTTTCCTATAGTAAATGAAACTTGTGAAATATAAAATTATGAAAAGGACACAATAAACAACAATAAATGTGTATGAAGTCATGCTTATATACTAAAGTCTTAACCACTAAACCAAGTTATGTTTGGTGTTATAATTTTAAAACAGAACATTATATTACCAGGCGCATAGCCCAAGCCTAACAAGTAGTTAAACATTACACAACCCGTGCATTGCACAGGCCCTCCTACCTCAAAGGTTGCATATATACGGCCCTCATACCTCAAAGAGAGGCATTGAGGTAATAATTGATGGATTCTTGAGTGTCAATGCTTCAAAATTAATGATTTAGAACAATATAGTATACCTATTCTAGAACAGCATATAGTACCAAGCATCACCTAATCCAATGCACCAAAGCTAAGCTATGGCTGATGAGATAGTTTCAATATCAGAGGGACGCCATCTTGACTTCTGAACACAAAGCAATCCTTCATTATTTTTTGAAAAACTGAACTTGATCTTCCATTGTAAGGAATTTGTCATGCTCTCCACCTTAGCTATGGTTTCAGCATCGTCTCTCACTATCAGACTTCCTTCTGGCCTTAAGATTCTGTCTACTTCTGCCATTACTGCCACAAAGTTACATCTGAACGAAAGACTATGCTGTTACAAATCAAACCAGATGAAAGTATCAATTTTGTAAAATCTAATGAATACAGAATGACTTTCCAAACCTTTTCTTGAGATCAGAGAAAAGATGATCAGCGTGAAGCAGATCATAAGATCTTGGATAAGTACTGAATGATTCACACCAGTCATGATATATTCCAAATAAACCTCGTTCATATATAACCGGCAGGGTGTCTGATGAAATGACAGGAACTACATTCATCACCCACAGTTTCAGGTCCTTCAAGGCTGCAGCAAATCTGAAATAAATAGTGCAGTTTTGATAATCATGAGATTCTGCATATCTTGGCATATCACTAAAAATATTACACATCAAATCCCAGAACATCACTTTCAAGGGGGCAGAAAAAGAAACAGCACAAGGAGCAAACACCCTCACATAATATAATCTCACTAATGAATACAATATTCACTAATTTACAACAAGGTTGCATTTGGAAGGTATGTGGTCAACCTAACAGTTCAGCATTTCAATCCATGTAATAGACATAATTGTGTAACGTAGTAATTACCAAGGATGTCTAAACAAACTCGTTTTATATGTTGCAAACCAAGCCTAACCTAGTTTGTGTGTTTATATATATATACTCAACGTGAATACGATTGCCTCAGGTCCATAATCACTCTCGTATGGTATCAAATTCTTCTTCTCCCAGCATCCTCTAAAACATCCCCCTCTCCAGTCTCACCCTTAGATTCTCTATCATCAAATCCCCACATATAACCACCTTCGCTCTTTTGGGGGTCTTCGCTACCCCAATAGGCCAATATCACTTTTAATACTCTCAAACTCTCTCCACGCTTCAAACCTTGGTTGTTTCTCGAATACCCCCCCCCCCTCCTTTAACCATAGAAGATATTGGTGTCTAAATTTGTCTAAAAATAAGGCCATCATCTCCCGTCTTGTGAACTATGATGAACATACCTTTCCTTACCCAATATTTGACACCTATACTCCCTCTAAGTATGTTTCCTCGACTCTCTTGATGTGTCGCCTATTCTCACCCATCCATGGCCTATGCCCTATGGTGCATCCTATTCCTCTTATAGTAACTCCTAAGCCCTCACACACCAATCCGCCACAAATAATCCCATTTTGACTTTTTGAGTATGTCGTCAGTTCCAACACAGCGTTCGTGGGTCCCATGCCCGCTACACAGTCCCACCTCTCACTCTTTTTCTCATGTGTATAGTGAGCTAGCTTCACTGACAAAAATTCGGTGTTCTCATAGGCTTGCTCACTTAAGACATAGTACAGAATAGGGCTACCTCTTTATCCAGCCTTACAAGGTTAGACCCTTACTATCCTCTAACCCTTAGACAATGGATCGAGATGAGAGGGATTAGGAATAGAAGGACCCTCCTGGCCTTCCTCCACCTTGCTCCAAGACCGTTTGAAGTCAACGTGGATTTTTAACCCCTTACGATCTGCAATCTTCATACCTAGTATGTGTCTCTCCCTCTGCAAGATCTTATCTTAAGACCTTACGTGACCAGCTTGAATTCCGTTATGAATGAGTATAGTGCTCTGGTTCAAAATGCCACATGGAAGCTGGTGTCTCTGCCTTCCCGCATTAGTTTTCATCCAATGTATGCGGGTCTTTAAAGATAAGTACTGGTGTGATATTTCATTAGTCATAAGCTCGTTCTTGTTATTAATGGAAATTCCTAACTCCTCAAGGTGGATTGTGAGGAAACTTTGAGCCATGTGGTGAAGCCCACAATAATCGAAATTGAATCTATTTGGCCTAGACTCACGATTGGTCTGTGTATCAAATGGATATGAACAACGCGTTTCTTTGTGGACATGTTTAGAGGCATGTATGAGCTTAGTATCAATGGTTGGCCACTCTCTTGGCTTTGTTATTAGTAAATCTCATCACTCCCTATTTATCTACCAAATGGTTTTGACACGGCTTATCTATTTCTCAATGTTGATGATATTGTCCTGAGCTCCTTATTGCCTCTTCTACTATCCGCAACACATTATAACCTTGTTGGGTCGCTAGGTTGCTATGACTGATCTTGGTGTCTTTAGCTGCTTTCTGGGTATCGTCGTCTCTTGTAAGTTTGGCGCATCCCCCTTTTACAAAAAGTATGTTCACGAAGTTATTGACTGTGCCAATATATCCTCCTGCAAGCCTATTGCTACCAAGTTGAAACCGCGCCCAAGTTAAGTACTACTTCGGGTCCACTGCGTCAGTTATCCTACTTTTTCACCAGCATCTTACCAGTACTTTTCAGTTGTTGACATTTACTCATCTAGACATCTGCTATGTTGCTCATATGCTTGCCACTTATCCATGATGCTCTTGAACTACGTTTGTATGCCGTAAAACACATTATAAGCTATAAATATTCCTCCCTCATCTGCGTCTGGCTTGACTACCTACACCACCTAAACTGATTGGAGAGGGGTGAAGGGTGTCCAAACATCGAACAGTTTAATTCTCGCTATTTTTCTCAGTCACAATCTCGTTTAGTGGCGCCCAAGCGGCAAGCTACTTGCTTTCCGCTCTAGCATTGAAGTGGAGTATCAGGGGGTAGCTAATGTTTTTTCTGAAATGTGTTGGGTCCATAACTTACTTCTAGATACTCAATATCCTCTCTCCCATGCCACCAAAGTATAATGTGATAGTGTTGGTGCAGGTAGTCTAGCTTAGCATCAACATACAAAGCATATCGAGATCAATATTCATTTTTATGTCTTTCATGTTTGGTGTGCAACATTTCACCAAAGGTCTTCCAAGATAGTTATTCTTAGGTTTCCACTTCACTAAGAGGATCTTTCACTGTTCACACTTCGACTACGTGGATGTATGAGAGAGAATTATGTAACTTAATTGCTTCCTAAAATATGTAATGATATTTTTTTTCAATATGTTAGTCTAGTTTGTATATGTATACCTTGCTTGAATACAGTCGCCTCCTTAAGCAGATTACACACTCTCCAAGTTACTACAACTTCCTCCTTTTCGTTACATCCCTTCTCAAACTATAAAAAAAGTTTCTAACTCCTCCTATATCCCACTTGTTCTTATCTATGCTTAAGCTTTAGCTAAAGATCACAACCCCATAATTCATCCTTCATATCGGGTTTGTCATTAAGCACTCAAATAAGAGACTCTAGTCCATAATACATGCCAGCTCTGACAAAAATCACTGATCTAATGGAGTCTGAAAGAGAGAAATTAAAGCTTACCCTCCGTATACAGCTTTCATGTCCATCACGTTCCTCACAGAAGACCAATCAATACCAATTTCATCTGAATATGATTCGGCAACAACACGTTTCCAGTGCTTGTAGTCATCAACAAAATCCTTAGGAGCAACTTTACCATAGACCCCAGCCTCAGAATCGTTCAACCAGTAAGGAGGTTTTTCCAACCTTGATGGCCACTTAGCTGGAAAGTGATACCCACGTTCTGATGGATCTGTTGGCACTTTGTGTATGCATGTCTGCAATGCTATATTCCTGAAAAAGAGATGTTCAGCAGAAGTATTCAACAATATTAGCTTTTTAAGGACTATGGAAAACAGAAGGACGATAAATTAAACATAAAAGCAAAGCATCTACAGTAATCTTCTCCTCCCTTGATTCTTGTACTTCTAATTTTAGCAGCTTTCCTTTTACTACTTCCTGATTTGAAAACATGTTCTGCATAGCCTAACAAGTCTCCCTACCACTTCCAATTGGTTAAACAAAAGCTATTACTTGATATGTTTTCGGTTGGTCTATGCTGCCTTGCTTGGACAGCATTTGACCTTAAAACTTGTGTGTACTTGATAACCTGACATGTGCATGAAACATGGAATTAAACAAAGGCTGTTCGCTAATTATTCAACTTATCTTCCAAAAATACCAATTCGATTACGTGTGTCAAAGCAATACTGCAACAGACATTAAAGATCATTATGTTGCCACAGAGGCCGTTGTAATCTGCTATCAAAGCTGGCATGCATAATATTCATACATAAGATAAATAAACTTGTATTTTTCGCCACTAGAAACTGGTTCTTTCAGAAAGTAACAATACAAGGTGATAAAAAGTATATTTTCAATAATATATAAATATATGTTCGGAAACTCTTGAATCAAAATGGTAATGTTATCTTTCCAATTGGTCAATTCATGCAGAGATGGTCACGAAGTGCCTACATAACACCACCAATTTGCTGCTTCCATGAAACCGTGACAGTTTCATAATCATGACTACAATCAGGAATTTTTTTTCCAATGGCATGGATTCTTGCCATTCATTTTTTTGAATCATCATTCGATAAGTAGCCAAGACAAAGTATAATTGGCTTTATGCATGTAAGTATATTGCTTTTACATTGTGCAGGCCACCTCTTACACCCAATTTCTCTTATTCTCCTTTTTCTATTACCTTTTCTCTTCGGTATCGGATGTTTGCAGTAGTGGCATTATAAACATCATATGCTGATAATGAGATGAACTATGTTTAAAAAGAACTGTCAATGATTTGAGATGATTATAGTTATGTCCCATAGTAATTAATCAGCCACTTCACGTTTCAAGTGGCTAATCGCAAAGCACTGAAAAGGCTACAATTGGATAGACTATTAAAGTGAACCTTTTTCTTCTGTGGAAATTGTGTACAATAACAACAGCAAAAACAATAAATCCGTAGGCCCAAAATGGAAATTGTGGTGTAGATTGAACAAAACAAATTGACATTTTGCATTGTTGGATAAAAGTTCTTTTTACTGTACTACTATACTGGTAAAACGATCTATTCTTCTGCCTACTGCCATCCAATTGGACATCAAGAATCTATATTCCTTGATCTGTTGATAATATGCTTCATCTTCACATCCCTTCAGGATGCATCTCTACATCAGGAATGAGCTTATTAGCTGCCTTTAAGTATGAAATAGAATATAATTTCAAATTCAATCGACACACTGACGGCCCGTTTAGTAGTTGGTTTTGGATGTAAATTTGTTAAGAAAATCATCATTCATTCCCATGGCAATGCTAATTTATCCGGAAGTGTCTATTTTTCTTCTTAAATTTTCTTTCCCATCCAATAACACCTTGTAGGTGGTAATGAGTGGTAATGAAAATTGCTTCCTGTTGGAGAAAAAACACAAAGTTAGGGGTGAGATTGTTTCCCCATGGAGAAAAAAGCACACACTTGGGCGTTCAAATTGCCTCCCCATAGAGATTTTAAGGATGCTTCCCTTGTAACATTACACTTAAAATTCATTCCCATTACCACCATATATTAACGACTACCAAACGGGCCATGAAGGATTGAAATCCAATTCCACTACGATAAATTTTTCTATGCAGAAAAATAAATGCAGAAAGTTTTATCATGCAGTTGCTTGTTGTTATTTCACAAGACGTATGCAACAAAAGCACTATAAGATCAATCAACTTATAAAAGGCCAGGCAGAGCTGCAGAGGTTACCATACTCCAATCGTGTCATCAGATTCTAGACAAAGGGGAGGATCATTTTTTGTTCTGCTCTCAAAGCAATTATTAGAAGTAGGTTTTCTATATACCGCCACAGAGACTCCATTCACTTTATCCTTCCTGATTCTCAGAAGCTCCCAGCACATTGACTTTGTCAGCTTCGACATAGCTGAAAGCATAGTACACGACGATTAGGTCTATACCTTAAGTATCAATACCAGAAGCCATGAATGATAAAGTAAAAACTCTTGGATCATGAGATGATGTACCTTTCCAGATGTTCACATCCTCTGGATCTTTACGGTAAACTGGAGTAGCAGACCATACAAAATAACCTCCTGGCCGCAAGACACGATCCAATTCGAAAAGCAGTTTACCACCTGAATATTTCAACTTCAGATTAGGAATCAATTGTAAAAGACAAAGTTGTAGTTCAGGATGATGCAGATAATACCTTCAACATGCCAAGGGACCCTGCAGCGTGCACAATGGACAGCATCAAAGACCATGCTAGGGAAGGGTAATCTTTTGGTACCCATAACAGCAGATATAGCAGGTATTCCTCTTTCAAGTGCGAACTGCACCTGCGCTTCATGCTTATCCTTCGGCGCCAGTGACATAGTTAGTACTTCTCTATCAAAAAGATAACCTCCAAAGCTAGCAACACCACATCCAACATCCAAAACTACACGACTTTGCTTCCCCCAAGCAATATCAGGAACAATCTGGATTCCAGTAATTTTGAGAGGAAAAACCCACTGATAGTTGCAGTAAATGAGGACAGAATTACCAAGTACATAACTAGTAATATCATCTATAAGTTGTTAGAGTTCTATTATAATATTGCAAGTGAACATGTTGTAGCACATATGTGTCGAGCTCACGGAGGTGCAAGATTAAACAATAGCTGATCTTAGACTATGAAATATCTACACAATTTGAAATCAAGATGGGTTTTAAGTAAATGATAACAAAAGAATGACCAACAATAGTAACTATGATAATTGGAACACTAAGATTGAGCATCACCACTAATATGAATTGATCAAAACGTAACTCACATCCCGGTTATTCAATTATAGCTTAGGTGAGATTGGCATTCACTTATAACTCAGCAGTAAAGCACATCTGGGAACCGAAACTAAATCCTTAGTTATTCCCCAATACCTAAAGCTCACTTTCGTGATAGCAAAAAACCTAATGTATGTCTCATATTTTCATACACACACAATTAGAAGCATTAAGAACCAATGTCAAGCAGTTCTCAATCCTAGTTTTCATCTATTTTCATGGGAGAACTCAAATCAATTACAGGATTATCTAATCCAAGACCCAACTTTCGGTGATGAACTCCATTAATAAAATAGTAGTTTGGCAACAAATAAATCTTAGTTTCAACTTCAACTTTCATCGACAATATAAAATTAGGGCTAAAACATGATGTAAAATTGACTACAAAAACAATCTTATCAAACCCTAAGCATAAAATTCAATAACATGGAGCTTAAAAGAAATTCATTTAATCAATTCATACTAGGGCTCAACTCAATCATAGATATAAAGACTACTCGCTAGTCATACTAACAAAAGCAACAAACTTGATTGCAGACATAATTGAAGTAAACAAAGAGAAGGAAAAGTTTAAAACTTGATTAATAATGCTTGAATCAGAGATGATCCGGAACTTGAATGAATAAACAAGCTTGAATCTCTAAATTCTAAAGAGAACTAAACTAGGGCTAAAACTAATATAACATAATAAAGTCTTGAAAACTAAAGAAAACAATCAGAAGTATTTATATTTTTGAAACAAAATAAAATAAAACGAAAAAAATAGCATAAAGAAAATCGCAAACTTGTGTCCACCGTAAGTCGCGGTTTCGTCTCAGCGTTGGACCACCAACAGCTGCCAAATCTGCGAGTCTGGCCCTTCATCAACTCCTTTTTTTCCTTAAACTCTTCAAATATGTCGGTCTTCGGTTCCTTGGATCTCGTGCGAGGCCCGCAAGGTTCGAACGCTACTCGAAAGCACGCCAACTCCACCTAAGTTGCCCTGGGATTCCAAAAGGGCCTAAATTCCTTAATTTTCACTTAGGCATAATCCACTAAAGCTGACATGAACTACTTCAATTTCCCCCTCAAAATGCGCCAAACAAGATGTAAAATATGGACTTAACAAACACCCCCATGCTTAGACCTTTCTCAAGATGCAATAGATTAAAAGACAAAAACCCCAAGGCCTAAAGCAAGCAACACAACACCAAATGCCAACAACATCATCCAAATTTAACATCACCATATCCACTCTAGTGCCCCCGTTTACTTCATATTCTCACTAACCAACACCTAGCTCCATATACTGCTAAGCCATGGGAGACTAACAAAGCAAACCTATCTCCTTCATACTTAACCAAAACCAAAATCAAGTGTGATCATATCCCAAATAATCTCAAAGAACATGAACACAACAACTATGCACACCCAAACTAACAAGCCAACCAACAAACACATCCAAAAACACACATATATGGTCAACATGACACCCCCATGCTTGAACCAATCAAGCACCACAACCAAGTTCCTACTTCTTCAACTAAATCACAACCATCAAAAAACAACCAATGAGGCGAGTAACTTTCTCTCTTTTCTTTTATCTTTCATGTTGCCTAAAAGCCCTTTTAGATTTTCATCCTAGCTACTCAATTTTTTACGTATCTTACTTTCTCACCCGCTCAAAGTAGCCACTTTTTTGCCAAGATTACCCTTTCAGGTTTTTAACGTAGCCGGGCCCCTAATTTTACCTAAGTTACCCTTTTGCGTTTTCAACTAACGGGCTTCTCATCATTTTCTTTTTCTTTTTGTTTGTGAAAGAAAAGAATATATAAACAAGCATATATACAAGATGTGTGAGACATCCCCTCCCCCATTCTTAGACAAAGCATTATGCTCAAATGCAACAAGGACAAAATGAAAGAAGGAAAGGGAAGAACTCAACAACTAGGAGCTACAAGGCTCGCCAGGATCACGTCGTGATCTCCTGGAGGAACGCTTAGAGGTAGCCAAACTTAGTGTCTGCATCTGAAGCATGTCATTATTATTAATGCAAGTCCATTAATATTAAGAGAACGTATTGTGTCGGACTCGTCCGACCATAATCTTTGGTCGGACGACTTTTAGGTGGTTTCAATTTTTTTTCAGTTAGTCTTAATTTTTTTTCAGTTAGTCTTCATTTTTTTTTTTCAGTTAGTCTTCATTTTTTTTTTTAAGTTAGTCTTCATTTGTTTTCAGTTAGTCTTCATTTTTTTTCAGTTAGTCTAAATGAAAGTAAGTTACCTCTAAATGAAAGTAACTTAGGTCTAACTGAAAGTAACTTAGGTCTAATTGAAAGTAAGTTAGGTCTAAATGAAAGTAAGTTACCTCTAAATGAAAGTAACTTAGGTCTAAATGAAAGTAACTTAGGTCTAACTGAAAGTAAGTTAGGTCTAAATGAAAGTAAGTTACCTCTAAATGAAAGTAACTTAGGTCTAACTTAAAGTAACTTAGGTCTAACTGAAAGTAACTTAGGTCTAACTGAAAGTAAGTTAGGTCTAAATGAAAGTAAGTTACCTCTAAATGAAAGTAACTTAGGTCTAAATGAAAGTAACTTAGGTCTAACTGAAAGTAACTTAGGTCTAACTGAAAGTAAGTTAGGTCTAAATGAAAGTAAGTTACCTCTAAATGAAAGTAACTTAGGTCTAACTTAAAGTAACTTAGGTCTAACATAAAGTAACTTAGGTCTAACTGAAAGTAAGTTAGGTCTAAATGAAAGTAACTTAGGTCTAAATGAAAGTAACTTAGGTCTAAATGAAAGTAAATTAGGTCTAAATGAAAGTAACTTGGGATTCTTAGTTTTATTATACTTTCATTTAACAACTAACTAATATTAAAAAAAAAAAAAAACACTAACCTTTTCTTTCCTCTCACTTTCTCCTTCTTCTTCATTCCTCTTAGCTGATTTCTTTCTTCTTTGTTAGATCAATGAAGAATGGAGACTGAGATTAAGAATTTCATGAAAAACAGGATTTATGAAAGAACTTAAGAATTTCATGAAAATCTTCCAAGTCTTATCTTCATTAAGAATTTCATGAAGAATTTCATGAAGATGATGAGCCGAATCTCCCATTCTTGACGCTATTGTATTCTCCATTATTGACAGCTACTTGTATTCCAAATCTCACAACTATTCCAAACTATTATTGTGGAATACGCTATTATTGACGAATCTCACAAGTACAAGTATTCCATTATTGACGCTACTTGTATTGCTGTGAGGAGAATTGGAGAATACAATTTCATAATCCTATAAATAGTTGGGATCATTATTTCATGTGTTGCTTTGTCTTGATGTATTTGGGGTTAGCAAACTTGGAATTGGCAACGTGAGGTTGATCTAATAACAGACTTCCATTGTGGTGAGTGACTGGTGACCTAAAAAGTGAAGCAGAGAGAAGATGTATAGGGCTCAGCCCGTCTGACAGTAAACAATACGTCAGACGGTCTGACCCAATACTTTCACTAATATTAAAGCTACCAGCGCCAATGTCAACACAAATTTTCTCTCCTTAGCCTTCCAAATCAAACTGGCTATTGCAAAAAATAGGTACCAGTTGCCAAATCAACAAATTGTACCTACCAAACTTTTAGCCACTACCACAAAAGGTGCCAAGGAGCAAAACTACCATAGAAGCACCCATAGACAATGACAATGAGTAACACACTTTTCCCCCTTCTCCTAACTACCAAAAGAGTCTCACATTATTTTTAGATCTGCAGAAGAACAAGGCACGGATATCTTTCATATGGTGAAGAAAAGAAGCACACTCCTACTAAGCACTCAAAGGATTGCACCGGACACAACCATGGAGAGATGAATTCTCTCCAAAGGAAAAACTTCTTGAAGCAATTCTTGAATGAATATTCCTTACGAGCTTCTTCTCTATTTAACAACTCACACTCCCTTGTTTCCCCTCCAGTGCTAATAAGCTAAATTACTATTTCCTAGAGTATCCCTGCCTCCCTTTTGTAACTAACTTTTTCAAACATTTCCCTCCTTACCCTTGCTCCTACGCCATATATACGTTATTAGGGGTTGAAGTATGCTGATTATTTGCATTACCCGTCATCCAATCTGCCACCTTGTCCTCAAGGTAGAAGCTAGGGGAAAAATGAAAACTGCAGAGAAATCATCCCAAGTTGTTTCAAGTTCAGGCAGATTTTTTCGAACTTTTTTTATAATCCAGAGAAGAACCAGGTACAGAGTTTAAGAAGAGGAGATAGAGAAGGGTAAAAAAAAGCAGAAAAGGATATAACCATAGTAGATAACCGAAAACATCACTGACATTCGAGAGGTAGATTCTCTCCCAAGGCAAAAATTATCACTGCAATATTTTGAATGAATTTATCTTACAAGCCTCCACTCTATTTAACAACTCAAACCCCCTTATTTCTATGCAGTAACACACTATTAACTACTGTATTGACCATTTTTTTTAGTACCCCTGCCTCCCTTTTGTGACCAACTTTTTCAAGCAATATCCTCCTTATATTTTTCCTATGTCTTACATCATCATCAGGGGGAAGGAGTATTCTGATTCTTTGCAACTCCAGACCTATCTGATTAAATAATAGTCAGGAACCTGATACAAACGCAGAAACATGCAATCCAGTCTCTTAGGCAGATCAAGTGGGAAAATTAGGAGAAACGCTGAAGATTTGATCGACGTGACTGAGAAGACCAAATCAGGTAAAACAGCAATTAGACGATGCTTCAGCATCAGCAAGAAACTGGCAGAAAATTAATGGTCACTGTCAAGTGTTCCTCCCAATATAGAACAACAAAATGATTCTTTTCAGTAACAAGGATATGTGACAAAAAGCCACCAAGGGATTTTTTGACCATTTACAAGACGATTACTAAGACTAAAGCAACATAAATATAAAAGGATAACCAGATGCACAAATAAGAAAAGCCTCAAAGAAATGCTCATGATCTGATCTACAAAATCAAGAAAAGCAAGTGATGCTCCATTGGCCTCCGACTATAAGTAATCAGTTGCTTTATCTATTAGTTCTTTGAAACTCTTTGAATGTAAATTAGAGACAGGAAGTTTATAACCAATCAAAATACTATGTGTTTCACCTATTTCTACATCAAAAGCACAGAAGCATGAAGGCTATCCATCAGTAATGACACTAGCTCATCAAGAACAACCAAAGAAACAGCCAGGTGAGAAAAGTAATGCAGCAAAGAATGACCTTCTGGATAAAATCAATGTAATGCATTGCACCATGCTTAAATTGAGTCCCACCTCCAGGAAACGTTATGTAACTGCCAGAAACCTGTACCCAATTCTGATGTCCCTTGAATTCAACGAGCTTGATATTGGGTACATTGGCAAACCATATCTGCACAAAGTATCATAACTCCATTAGGCCAGCACACAATTTGCAATAATCCACTAATTGTGGTTTTTTCTTTCGTACATCCACCGTTTCATAATACTTGACACAGTTTGACTATTGCATTATTTACACACTCCCCTTTAACAGTGTTTTGTGATTTCTACGTAAGGAAAAGTATAATAATGTGGGATTTTATGAGATTTATCTAAACGTTTATTTACAGGGAATTAGAAATATTATTCATATTAATGTATCCCAAGCGTGTCGAAAGAAATGTGTCAAGTATTATGAAACAAAGAAAGTATATTTTTACAGATCACATTGTATACCCTCTCTCTGCTTTTAGGCCACTTCACTGAAGTTCTATACCCCTCAGGCAGAGGAACGAGACAAGTGGTAGCTTCTTCAGGGCAATGCTTCTCTCGATGTTCATAATGACTTGTGCTTGGGAGCGTTCTGATAGCTTGAATGTTGTCAAGGCAAGGAATATAATCCGGGCCAGCAGTGACATTACAGAGTTTCCATCTGTACCGGTTTTGATCCTTGAATAATGAGAATAACTGAGAAACTTTCTGTTTCTCTGTCTCTGCTGTTTGAGTTGACAAAGCCTCATTTTGAGTTGAAGTTCCGTTTAATAACTCTGCTTGGCCATTTTTTTCATCCGAACTATCACTAACTAGCTCCACACTTTGACTGTTGGCTTCATCCTTCCTTTCATCTATCTTCTCCTTCCTGCCATTAGAACCCTCCTCCAACCTAGATCTCTCTCCACCTTCATGTGCTTTCACTTTACTAACATCTGTCTTTATGTTAGGTTCTAGTTGATCTTTTTTAGTGGTGTCATCTACTTTATTGTTCAACACTAAGTTTTCTTCAATACGTGTGGCATCTTCATCCTTTCTGGACTGAACTTCTTTTCTCCTTTCATCATCATCAGAGCCAGCTTTCTCTGAGTTATACTCTTTACGCAATGTCTCAAATTCCTGAAGTACATTTTCATCTTTCTGTGCTTTTGAATCACTTTCATCCCTCCCACTGGCGCGGTTAACATCCCTTCTAAGGCCATCCTTATGCAAGTCACTTGAGCTATCCTCAAATTCCCCAGAGTTCCTTGCACTCACTTCATATTGGCTGACATCATTGGTGAATCCTACAGATATCCCGAAATTCCATGCAGAGTCTGCTATTGAGGACATTGTAGTCCAAATCCCTATTAAACACGCTGAGACAACCACAGCAATGAGGATGGTCAAACAGTTTTTAGATGACTTCCTCTTTTCAAGCAGTGTATACCTTCCCATAGCCAGATCCTTTTTAATACTGAAACCCCCTCTTTATGCATGCATATGTGATCCTGAGTGGAGAAATCCCGAAGAGCTCAATTAAGCCAATGAAGCCAGATTAGAACGTAAAGCTTGATGCAAGCTTTTCCTACTTCTTAATACAGTAAACAAATAAGCATTCAGAAGAAAAAATCGAGCACTCTCAAATCTCAATGCGTGGATAGGTGATCCTGATTGGAAACATCACAAAGAGCTTAGTATACCAAATGAAGCCAGAGTGTAGAACTCGATCCAATGCTATCTCAATTTCTTAATGCAGTAAACATTCGAAGAAACAAGCCTGTGTGCAGAAATATTTGTTCTAAAATGACATAAGGTTACAGAAAGATATTTGAAGAACCAATCAAGACCCCATGAGTGCAGACAGAAATCAATATTCACATTTGAGACAATTACCTATACAACAGAATAAGCTAAGACTAAAGAATTTGAACAAAAATCAATATATCGACCCACTCAGCAAAAATCCATATCAGGAAACAATACCCTAAAATCATATAATAATCATAAGGTTTAAATGCAAACTTACTAAAGCCATGTTCAACTGAAAATTTTACTACCCGGTAAATATGTTCCATTCTCGATGAGTAAATGTTCTATTTCAACAAATGTTCGTTTTAAGCATATTTTTCAGCAAAAAATGTGTTCTATCTTCCAGTGAAAAAAGTTCTATTTTCGATAAGCAAATGTTCGTTTTAAGCTTATTTTTCAGCGAAAAATATGTTCTATTTTCCGTGAAAGTTGTTTTATTTTTGATAAGCAAATGTTCTATTTCAACAAATGTGCGTTTAAATCTTATATGTCAGCAACAAATATGTTCTATGTTTTGTGAAAATATGTTCTATATTTGATGAGCAAATGTTCTATTCAAGTATATGTTCGTGTTTACACCTAATTTCGAATGAAAATATGTTTTTTTCTCAATGAGTAAATGTTCTACTTCCTCCGTTCTGTTTTAAATGAAACGTTTGCTTTTTCATGTAACCCAACATGTTTCTTTAATCATTAATATATTTAGTTGTGCACACGTAAAAAATATAAAAAAGTTATAATTTTATTGTATGCATCGAGACGAATCTAACAAGATCCCACTTGACTATGTTTTTCTTTATATAATGGCGATAAATTGGAGTAAAAATTGATCAATTAATAGTGTCATTTCACCCAGTGTTTCATTTAAAACACAACGGAGGAAGTATTTAAGACTTATATTTAGAACTTCTAGTCCTAATTTAGTACTTTAACTGTGCACGTTTGCCAATGCACTTCTTTGACCATAAATATCTTCCGTTATATATTAGTAAAAATTATAACGATTATATGAATAAAGTACTCATTAAGATAAATCAAACGAGACCTCACATGACTATATTTTTTAAATATATATTGAAAAGAATTAGAAGACTTTCTCAAATTGTAAATAGTGTCAAGATTCCAGGTAGGAAGAACAAAAATACCAAGGGAGTACATGTTACATTTATATGTTTGAACATTTAATTGAATATAATGAAACAAAAATATATGAATCAGACTTGTTTGGATTGAGGAAACAAAATGCAAAGTATAAGTTCAATGATCAAATTTAAAAATGTTTTTTCACTTGTTCTTTGTACCTTTGTTTATGTGTATATAGTACTAGGTTTATTGCCTTGTAAAAATGTTCCACTTCAAAACTAAAATGTTCGTTTTTGTAAGTGAATTCTTGTAATGTTGCATTTCAACAATAGAATGTTCGTTTTTATAAGTGAATTCTTGTAATGTTCCACTTGAACTGGAACATTTTTACTCCTCTCACACTAATTGATTTTAGAATGGAACCTCATTCAAGTTTATATGGGGTCTAAGTTATCCTCTATAAATCAATGTGGCTCAAACCCAACTAAGGGCACATTCTCTTAACTTGACCTTATTAGACCTGATTGGACCTCATCAAACCTGATTTCACTTTTTATTTATACCTGATTAGACTTGATCAACCCTCAAACTTATTTGTTTTAAGGCGAAGCGAGAGCACCCTAATATTGATGAATTCTTGATAGGGAATTTAAGTAAATTTTTAACTAGATTAATCTAGATTCTTTCCTGCCGTGGCCGAATTACAGGTGTTCCTTAACAAAACTTAGAGAAGTTTGTTACAGGTGTTCCTTAACAAAACTCACAGTAGTTTGTTAAAAGATATCATATTTCTAAGGTGTTTCTTCCGAATTACACTTATAGGAGTAACAACACTAGTACAGTAGTACTACTTGTAGTAATAGATTAGGAAGTTTCACTTCACCTCAGCATAATTGAGTTGAGGTCAGTTCCATTAATGTCAGTTTAACACAAATAAGTTCAATTCAAATGACCGAATTCAGTTGAAAAGAGCACAACTTTATACCCAAAAATAAAACGCAAACCCTCAACTCATTGACAAACAGATGTCCAACGAATGATACAATCTAACATAAAGGAAAGATACTAATTACTTTAGTAGGTTGGTTTATATGAAGAAGTTGCGTAATACAACTTAATCATACTTTATTAGCAAAAAAAGACTAAGAAATTTTGAACATATAATTACAGATAAAGCAGAATTACTAGATTACAAAACCCAGAAAATTCACAAAGAACAAGAAAGTGACAATAGGAAAAAGAAAACCATTAATAAAGTAGAGAGAGTAAGAGCAAGAAAAATGCACCTTATTAATGAAAGAAGATGAAGGAAAGTAAAAAACGGATTTACTATTTTGTATTTTGAATTCTCTTTGATGGGTTTAGTACTTTAATGGCGATGAAGTTGAATATGATTGACTAGCAAGTGGCAAGAGTGACGGTAAATTAGTACAGCTTTTTACTTTCATCAGCGCAACTCCCAAGAATAAGGTTGGAAAAAGTATACTCAAGCCACAATATGTCCAAAATATTGGAAGGTTTTGTTTAATTTGGTTGACCTTCTTCACCACTTGACAAATTTTTTTCTATTGTAGATTTTGAATAAAAAAAATACTAATCTCTTCGTTCCACAATATAGTGTTTGATTCCTTTTTTTCACGAGAATTAAAGCAAATGGAATCTTGATTATGCATGGGAAAGTATAAGGATTAGTTAGTTAAGCTTAATGAAAAAAATATATATATTATACACGCATAACTGAAAATGGAAACTGAAGAGTCATTATAAAGGTTGCTCATTCATTTAACTTTGTACAACCTATTTACATTAGCAAATTGACAGTGATCCTTGTACATACAAACTGACCAATGAGAGAACTTCTTATTGTTTTTGACAACCAATAGAATTTCAGAGTTAGTGTTCACACGGATTATGCCTCAAATCTGAAAATTTGGAAGGAAAAAAAATTTTCCTCCAAATTCGAAAAAAGGGGACTAATATACTCTTAACCCTCACTATAAATACAGGAGTTCTCAAATGATTAAGGTACATCAAACACAACCTAAACACACTTAAAAAAATTATTCTCTGCCGCATCATTGCCTTTGGTTTTCAATGGCTTCAGACTGGAATTTGAATGATGCATGGTCCCCTGATGATGATGCCAGTGATTATGAAGATTTTGCTCAGAATATTGAAGGGGACTTGCAAGGCGATGCCTTTGCAATTGATCTGAACATTGAACCTCGTGTACTCAATGTTGATCTTAATGAGCAACCAGAGGAAACTGAGCAACAAGAGGGCAGTGACCAACCAGGTGGCACTAACCAACCACCATAGGGAACACAAGGAGCTGGTCATCACAACGTCGCAGGCTTAGCAGTGAGGACAAGTTTCAGGTCCTTTGTTGGCTTCTTAACAGAGCCAAAGAGGGAAAACTCAAATACGGTTCTATCACAGCAGGGGCAACTGAGTTCAACCTATCAAAGAGATGTGTAAGCAATATTTGGAACACAACAAGGAAGTTCACAGATGCATTTAGAAGGTTCAGTGTGGTAACCATATTACATCTCAGTGGAAGGAAGAGGATCCGGGTAACAAACACAGATATCACACAACTGTCCATGGGACAAAGATCATGCATTATAGACCTCTCATCTATGTTAGGTGTATCAAAGAGTACAGTACATAGAATGATAAAAAGGAGGTTGATAAGGCCACATACTAATGCTCTTCATCCAGGATTAAAAGATGCAAACAAAGTAACAAGATTGCAATAGATATTGAATTTATTAATTGGAAACACACCACAAACCATGAGAAAATATTATCCAATGTATAATTTTGTAGTCTTAGATGAGAAGTGGTTTTATTTGACCAACAAAACACAAAGAGGTTATTTAGCACGGAATGAGAAAGAAATGTATAGGGCAACAAGTTCAAGCAAATTTATACCTAAGGTGATGTTCACTGCTTGTGTGGAAAGACCTAGGTATAACAGTGCCGGGGAGTGCACTTTTGATGGGAAAATTGGTATATTTCCATTCACATACCAAGAAACAGCCAAGATCCTCAAAAAACAAATGTAATGGGACTATGGTCACAAAAGTAGTGGAGTCAGTCAATCAAAAAGTCACAAGAGACATGTTAATCAACCAAATAATCCCTGCCATTAAAGCAAAATGGCCACAAGATGAGGGACCAAAAACCATCTTTATTTAACAAGACAATGTTAATGCTCACATCACCCAACATGATCCCTAATGGCAGTTGGTGTACTAACAAGATGGATTCACTTTTATTTTGTTACAACAACCTCCTAATAGTCCAGATCTCAATATATTGGATCTTGGATTTTTTAGGAATATACAGTCCTTAATGCATAAAAAAGGGTCATGTGATGTGGATGAAATGTTGGAGGCAACCCATGAATTGGACCCAAAAACACAAAGCAATGTGTGGTTGACATTACAATATGTCATGAATGAAGTGCTCAAATGTGGTGGTGGAAATTGAATGACTATGACCTTCCACATGTCAATGAGAAAAAACTAGAAGTACAGGGAAAGCTAGAAGAACAAGTGAATGCACCCATGTGGGTAGTTGAAGAAGCATGGGAGAAGATAAGAGGAGGAGCATCAACATCAGGGACAACAGCAGGGGCAGATACAGGGACAGGAGAGGAGATGGAGTATTAAAACAAAGGGAAGAACATAAGCTCTTCATTTTGCAATTTTTTGCTTTTTAAGCTTATGTTTTAAACATGTTAATTTTGTTAAAGCAAGTTGACAAGTTTATGTTTTGAGTTTATCTATTGAATGAAAAATTATCTTTAGTGAAAAATTTTGCGGCAAGTTTGCAACATGTAAATCTCATGACAAAACAACCAAGAAGGCTCCAAAAAATTTGGTTAAGTTAGAAATATGAAGTACGAAACATGAATAAAGTAAAAAAAAAAAAAAAGATTGAAAACATAAAGTAAAAAGATTCTCATAAGCCCCCAAGCATCATTGACACATTTAGCACAAACCATAAACTACCAAATGGCTCCAAAAAGTCAAGATGACTGGTGGCAAATTTGGTGTTTTAGTTTGTCTAAATAATGCTAAATGTTTCTCATATTTGGTTTTTCATCATTGAAGTTTGCAAGTTCAATGTTTTGCTTTTGCTAAAAAACAATGTAAATCACATGACCAAACAACCAAATGCCTCCAAAAGTCATTCATGACTGGTGGCAAATTTGGTGTTCAATTTGTGATATGTTATAAAAAAAGATCGGGGACTGGAATTAGTAAAACGACGACAAACACCATCTCAATCACCAAGTAAAACAACAAACATCATGATGTTATAGATTATTCATAATTAAGCCAGAAGAGTGCAAAACTACTTAGAACACTAAACCACATCTTATTATTCATGATTTAGCAACTAAAACAACATAGAACACTAAACCACATCTTATTATTCATGATTTACCAACTAAAACAACATAGAACATGTAATATCCCGAAAATTTAAACTTCCCTAAATTAATTGATAATAATTAGTGGTTAGTATTCTCCTTTAATCATAAGTTATTATTGAAATTTTTATTTTATATCCAAGTAAAGTAACAATTAATTCGTTAAATAAATATATATTGCAAATAATAACAAGTTATGTTAGATTAAATAATTATATTAGTTAAATCAAGAAATGAAACAATAATCAAATTAACCAATAAATTTTGCAAGCACTACTAATCCAGTAATATTGGAACAACTTTGTTAGTATTTGAAATAAAAAGGAAAAGAAAAAGAGAAAAGAAAAGAAGAAGGAAAAAGAAAACTCAAGAAAACAGTAGAAACTGTTTTCATCAACATTCAACCCATTTTCCATTTTTCCTTCACAAGCAACCCGGCAAAGGAATGGTAATTCAGGACAGAATTTTTTTCACAACCAAACTCTTCTTCAATTAAAAACCACAATTCAAACCAAACCCATCCAAAAATCTAATTTCTTCATCAAATCAATTCACCCAAAATCAGAAAATTCAACCTCCAATAAGGTTATAAATAGCCATGGTTTCTCCACCATTATCACTCACTCACAACTCCAATTAAATCCTCGCCGGAAAACCACCACCATTCCACTGCTTCTCCGGAAAAAAGCCTCCTAAAACCACCCCAAAAACATCTGTTTTTCGCAACCCACACCCTCTCTCCTCTGTTTCGAACCAAATCACCTGCCCACCTCCCTCATACCCACCACGGCGCCGCCGCAGTACCTGCCACACCAGACCGTCGCCGCGCCACCACCACACCACCTCGCCTACACCCTCACTCGCTCGCCCCTCCTTTCTCTTTCTCCTCTCTCTCGCGCCTCACCTCCGTCGTCTTCACGCTGCCACTGCTGCACCATACTTCGTTGCTCGACGGAAGCCGACGAGCACCACCGTGCCACTGAGCTGTCGGAGCCTTGACCCCCACCGCCGGCCATTCTCCCTCCTCTGCCCTGTTTTCGTGCCTGCTCAAATGAGCAGAGGTATGAAAATACCTCCTCTTCACATCTGTTGTTTTAAACACTTGGTTGTTTTGTAGTTTGAGCCCAAATATACCCATCTTTAGTTAATCATAATATGGGCCTAAATTTGGTTTTGGTTTTGTTGAACTAACCAATAAATCCATGTAATTAATATTGATTAAGTCTAATGAACTAATTAGTTAGGTTACTTCTTTAATAATTTTTCTAATCAAGCATAAGACTAAACTAATTGAGTTAATTATCACCAATATTCACCTTATTTTTGTTGTTAGACTTACTTAAGTTAGTATATTAAATTATAAATTTACGACAACTATTTATAATATTACGAATTGACAAGAAAACTTAGCAATAACGTCACTTAGTAATTATCAATTTACTCTTGTAATCTGAAAATAATAAATGAATATTAGTAATTTATGATTAGTTAGGCTACGATAACTTAAATTATTATAAAACTTGTTGAAGCTTATTTACGTATTAAATTGAATAAGGTACCTATAGTATAAATAAATAACAAGTAAATTTATTAATCAAAGTAACGTAGAAAAAGTTAATCATAAAAGCTTAATAATGAATATATGTAGCGTTAACAACTTCGATAATAAAAGTAATACTAATAACTAAAGGTCAGTTGCTAAAATAAATCGAATATTTATCTATTTTGTTGCGTCATTTCATGAATAGATTAAACGGAAAGGATATTACAGCCTCCCCGGCTTTCAAGGTTATTAAACAGGAATCGAGGTAACATCTATTGCTAACACCCACGATCCCCTTCGAAATGTGTTTGTGAAATGATATAACTATGTTAAGAATTTTATGATGTGATTCTTATATGGATTGTGGGATTAAATTGTTTTCGAATGAATTTCGTAATTGATGATTTTATGACTTATTGATGCTCAAGTATGATTCATGAAAGATCTATGGCGTATGCCGATGAATGCAAAAGAAACGAAACATGATAAATAAAAGTGAAAGAGGTTCTGGCAGTATAATGTTACGCTTATCTACTTTATGGTCGTGCACGTACCTTCGCACCCGCCGTACATCCGAAAAGGGAGCTGGGCTCCTTGAGGGGTATCGCATGCTATTTTGGTGCGAGCGGTGTATCCAAAAAGGGAGCGGGGCTCCTTGAGGATCATCGCATGGTGGTGTATCCAAAAAGGGAGCTGGGCTCCTTGAGGATCATCACATGGTGTGTACCCAAAAAGGGAGCTGGGCTCCTTGAGGGTCATCACATGTCTATACTCGCCAGTTACCAAGCTAAAAGATGAAAAGATAATGGGAACTTATGAAGTATCAAGATCTATTCATAATTGTTTACTTTGCTATTATTTCATTACGAATTTAAATATGTTTTACTATATTCTCTTCTCCCTGTTTGCAAATAAAATGAATTGAAATGAATTTACGCTGTTAGGGTAGTATGTTACTGAGCTTCGGCTCATGATGTTTTGTTTTCTGTTTTAGGTATGAACATAGCCATCGCAAGTGCGCTGTTAATAAGGAACATGTTCAAGGGAAAGTGTGCGGTATCTGGTGTTAGAGATATAATTATTATTATTTGAGTCGAGTATTTATGTATAATTATCAAGGACTATTTAAGGTTGCATTGTATTGGTGGGCCATATCCCACAGGCTTAAGTTCCATTTCCGCTGCTAAGTATGAGCAATTGTGTTTAATTAAGGTTATGAATTTTCGGGGAGTTACAGAACACCAAATGAAACAACATAAATAGAATATAGAACACTTAACAACAAACATCATGATATTCTAGATTATTCATAATTAAGCCAAAAGAGTGCAAACCTACTTAGAACATATATAGAAAACTAATCAACATAAGTAGAACATATATAGAACACTAATCAACAAACATCTTCTCAATCACCAAATAAAACAACAAACATCTCCAAATTATTCATGATTATCATACATATAACACTAAACCACGTCTTATTACTCATAATTAAGCCAAGAAGAGTACCATTTATATTGTAAACACCGACTGTATGATGATTTGGAGCATATTCATCACGATCATCGTCACTTACATCCTCTTTAGAATTTCCAGATTTTGGAACATCCAAAACTAGGGTTTTTGCTGGTTTATTTTCTTCTGAACCATTATCATGATCCTCAAGAACTTCAGTCTTCTCAAATCTAGAAAAGAGGATTTGGCCATTAATTTTTCTAGAATTAGGGCTGAAACTGTGAATACCTTCACAGTCGTTGCCCAATTCACATTATGGATATTCCGAACAAGAGTAGGTGTCACTTGGAATATCATCTTTTGATGAATGTGAAAAACCGAAACTCATCTTCAAAATCTCAAAAAGGGACTGAACAAGGGACTTATGAAAAATTTGAACGGAAAAAAAATCCAAACCAAATTGATCTGAATTATGGACGCTTTCAAGCAAATTCCATCCAAAAAAATTCAACAAAACAATTTTTCAGATCTGGAATCAAGAAGGGGACAGATGCAAAATTTGCGAAGAGAAAGATGCATTATATAGGGAACTTACAGTAAATGAGATGAATTTATTTTGATCGAAACAATTTCCATGTATGTAAATTGCAAATTCATTGAACGAAACCCAGATGTGAACACTTGAAAAGAGATGTTGACCGAAAAATTTAGGGTTTGTGTATGAACAGAGTAAAGAAGAGAGGAAATGTTAGAGATGTAGAGGAGAGAGAAAGTAAACAATGGTTACCAAGTAGTGAGGATTAATGAGAGAGAAAGTGGTGTATAAACACTTAAAAGATTCCACCATATGTCATTAATAGGGTACATTTCCACATGTGAATTGAGGACAAAAGTGTAAATAAAAAAAGCTAATGAGGGTGTTTTAGGTAGAATCTATGACCAAAAATATAACCAAGCACTATATTTTGGGACACCCGAAAAAAAATGAAGCACTTTATTGTGGGACGGAGGGAGTACTACATCGATATTTTAGAGAATAAAATGAAAATTAGGGATGATAGGTGTAACTAAATTCCCTTAGAGTAGATGTAAAAGGACTTTGGTGGATAGTGGGCAGATATGGATAATAACATTCTGAGCTCTTATGAATAATGAGTAGGTGGTGAATTTGATACTTTATTCATCCTATATTAACATATTCACCTCAACTTGCATATAAAAGTCATAGTAATAGACTTGGGCATGGACCGGGTCGGGCTTGTTTACGTGCTTGGACCGGGTCGGGCCTGTTCACGGGATTGGCCCGCAAACTTTGAGCATCGATGGGTCGGGACTGAGATTTTCAGATTTTTTCCACGGGCCTGCGGGACGGGGTTGTACCTCCAGCGGGCCTGGCCCGTATTTATGTTTTTTTTTTTTGCAATTTTAGAATAAAAAACAAAGAAATGGAGCATTCGGCCCACGAGTCATATTGGCGGGCTCGTGCCGGGATGGGCTGGGTTGGAAATAAATTTCTTGATTGTGGCTGGCCCACGGTGCACGTAGCGGAAAACGGGTCGGACTGGGCCTTGAGCGGGCTCGGGTCGGCTCGCGTGCTGGCCCGATCCATGCCCACCTCTAGATTGTAACTAGGCTGAAATTTTGTTTTACTTATATCATTTATGTAGTCAGATTTGTACTTGTATAAAGTATTGCAATAGTTTTGTTCTTTTTTAGAACCTATTGCGAATTTACCATTCACAAATGGTTAATGATTAATGGTTTTTCAATGTAAAATCTAAGCACTTTGCTTTGGGGAGGAACTAAGATAATTCCCCAAACCTAAAACTCTATGTCTTTTCTCTTTAAAAATCCTAGTTTTCTTTTTTGATCTAGGGGTTACTACCAAAGGGGGGGGGGGGGGGTTGTGGTTCGATAAACCCGTTCTCATTGTTTTTGTTGTTAAGCTTTTGTTTACTATTATCTTCAGTCTCTCTCTAACGGAGAGTATTCTAATTTCTAACCATATATTGGATTATATCTACCCACATATTGAGTTTAATTTCTCTGCTAGTGAGAGTTTGGGGACTTTGCTTTTGGTGTTTTGTTTTCTATTACAAAATGGAGGAAGTAACTTACCTATGATCCTCTAGGTAAGTGGAAATTCGCATGAGAAATAGAATTTTCCCATGTTAACCAAACAAAAAAAATCTACTTCATAGGAAATAAAATTTCATGGGTAATGCAAATTTATTGGAAGTTATACTTTCCAACTTCAACCAAACGTGCCCCTTATATCACAAGTACACACAACCGGCAAACCCACTTGTAAACATTCCAACTATCGAACTTGCCGTATTGGAGTAGCAGAAAAGCCTCAATTTTTTATGATAATACTTCCTACATTTCAAGTTACTTGAAACTTTTTGACTTTTGCACCATTCAAGCACTATATTTGACAGTATTTGGGGAATTCTATATAAGAATAAATAGTCACGTAAAACCTTGTTAGATTTACTTCGACATTTAGTTTTAAAATATCAAATTTTTATAATTTTTACTCATAAAGAATGAGGGATATTAAAGACAAAAATTACACGTTGGCATGTCCAAAGGATTTTTTTCAAGTAATATGAAACAAAGAATGTATATGGCAAGTATGTCCAAAGCAATTTTTCAAGTAATACTTCCTCCGTTTAGAAATAGTAGCACCATTTCTATTTTGTGCACTATTTACATCTTACATTGAAATTGTACTTGGTGATTTATATTTTAGGAAAAATATAATCATGTGAGATTTTATTAGATTTTTCTCGATATAAATTTTTGTAAAATAAACTTTTTAGAATTTTTACTTATTAATAATTAAAGATATTGTAATCATACATCAACATGTGTAAAAGTTAAAAATGGTACAACTATTTCTAAACGGAGAAAGTATGAAACAAAGGATGTAGTATATGGCAAGGTTTGGAAAAACAGAACAAAAACAATTGCAAAAATATTCAAGCTTCGTTACGTATATCAAAAAGTTTTAATAGGAGATATATTGGCATTACAACTAATTGCATCACAAGAAACCTTTACTACTTTTTAAACATGAAAATTTGGCTTAAAAAAAGGTCACAACACAGCTCACTCCCCTGAATTTAAAGGGATAAGTGGAACAAAAATTGTGAGTACATCAGCTACGAAAGGGACTTTCTACGAATAATTGCGCTATTTTTGGCCAACTATGAAATTACTACACATCTAGCCCCTGCATTCTTGAGAGCCAGTGCTGTTAATTCAATAAAAGAATATGGATTATGGAACACCTATTCTGGAACAGCACATCATATATTCCCAGGCCATGACAACCAGTGCATTAAAAGCTAAGCTATGGCCGATGTAATAGTTTCGACGTCAGACGG